>NC_088869.1:19556321-19646947 GCF_032884065.1 Artemia franciscana | reverse complement strand
TTTTCACAGTTACTCTCTTGAGGGATGCCAAATACCCTCCAAAGCATATATAATGAACCTTAATCGTGCAATCTCCCAGTTCCGTGCCAAAAAAAATATTATTTATTCATTTCTTTTGCATATTCTAAACCCCCAAAAAAGGAGAATCAGAGCGTTCAATGATAAGTAATTGTGTTACCAAAGATTGTGAGAAGCTGGTAAGAGTAGCAGTACAAGTCGTCTCAGAAAAAAAACATTCAACCAGAAAAATTCTAAGGCTCTCCATCTTATTTTAACTTTGCCCTTTACGGTTACCAGCAGTCTGTAGAGTAGCTGGTACTTGTTTATCTTTTGTTGTAGACATTTACTTCCTAAATCCAACTGTTTAACCTACGTCAGCTCTATTACAAGTAGTCTCTTTTCGTACTATCGCTTCTGCTGCCACGTTTTACAGTTTGCTTTTTTTTTCTATCGGCTTTCTCGTACAGATTTAAGCAAAAGCTGCACTCATGCACATGATCGTGAATAAGAGTGTTCAAAATTATCTACTACGAAGCTGCCCCCTCCAATAATTCAGAAAATATATATTATAAATCTCGTGCCCCTTGACAGTCCGGATATGAACCCCTCCTCCCTAATAAAAATGCTGGAGATCCGCCCTTGACTCCCCGCACATGATATCCCTAATTTAAAAAAATTAAAACTAGAACCGCCTCAAAACCTGTATTTGAAGCTATGGCTTAGGCGTTCTAAAATGTTTACTTTTTTTTTAGGTGGAAAATAAAAACATCACAATTGAATGTATTGCCCGAGGAGACCCCCTTCCAGAAATTGTGTTTATTAAAGTAGGCTCAGATAACACATACAAAACTGGCGTCAATACTCTAGACCCAAGGGTTAGCGTTGAGGCCAGCAATGATGGCTCAGGTATTGGAGGTGAGCCTGACAGCGCTGTTGCCAAGTTGTCTATTTCAAGTGCTACACGTAGCGATGACGGTCTCTACAAATGCTATGCTAAAAATTCAGGTAATTGAATTCTCAACCACATTCTTAGAATTGATAAAAAGTATCTTTCGCCTTTCCCAAAAATGGCGCTTATCGTACATTAAAAAAAAAAGAAACCTGTAGGTTCGCCCCTGCAGAAGCATAGTCAGTTCAGATGAGGGACGGGTTCACCATAATTCTAATTTAAAAGGATTCAGACTACTTTTCACTAATTGTTAGCATCACATTACATAATGAAGCCACGTCAGTCAGCTATGTCCAATTTTACATTTTAACATTCAACTCAAATTTCACGGTTTTTTTTCTCATTTGAATTTCAAAAAAAAAAATGTTCCAGTGAAAACAGTAAAAACCTAACTTATGGATTTTTTGCACAACTATTAAAATGCCTTCCACACGTTGTCCCTCTGAAGAACAAAACCGATCAAAATTAAGACTATTTCCTGGTGTAGAATCTTTTCGTTTCTAGTCTATTTTGAAGTGAACAGATGTGGTTTATTTTCCGCTCTTACTGAGGAATTATGGGGTTAACAACTTTGGTTTTATTATCATTAAACAAAAAACTTGTGCTGTTTTCTACGACAGGACGGAATGAAAGGCTGAAGATATACGGATCTAAGCATGAATTATATTAATTTTCAAGATTCTTTTATCTATAAACTTGTATATTTCAAAGCTAAAACAGAGTTAAAGGAAGATTTGAAGATTATTGCTAAATTTTCCAAACCTATTCGGCAATTTGAATTGTCTTATTTAATTGACAATTTTAATTGACTAAATTTCCCAAACCTATTCTGCATTTCTTAAATGTATAAGAGATTTGTGTAATATATAAATTGTACCACCCTCCCCCTCAAGGAACTAGGCGTATATCTGCCAATGACGTTTTATCACATTATATATATTTATTTTAATGAAATCCTTCCCATCTCTTATTTTTTAATACTCAGACATGATTGCCAAATACCTCAACAAACTCTACTTCTAAGAAAAGGGAGGAAGAACCTAAAAAATAGCCAAAAAAAAAACCTAAAAATTGAGCCCTCAGTTTTCTTGAAACAACTTTTCCAAAGCTTCACATTTATCTGGAATCAATTCTCATCAAAATCATGTATTGATTCATTTTACTGGCTGAAGAACTAGCAGCATATTGTGCACGTCTCTATATCCTGTGCTTGAAGCATGCTATTAGTCTTATAATCCCCTTTTCTTTTACCAAAGAACTAAGAAGCAATAAGAACTTGGTTTCATCGAAGAAGCATGATAAAGCTGATGTTTGATGACCAAAATGAACAGAACATATTCATGTATATTCTCCTAGACTTACCCATCCTAATTTTAAGTCATACCTACTCTTCTTTAAAAAAACTAATAATACGGTTTAGAGTCTTTATATCTTTTCCATAAACATTTAAATAGTTTTGACAAAAACGTAAAATTTACAGTAGAGTTTGAAGAAAGTGATAAACTACCTTTTCTGGATATGTTATTGATTAAAAGTGAGTTCCATTTACTTTTTTCAGTTTATAGAAAGCCTACTCACAGTGATAGATATTTGAACTTTTACTCTTGCCACCCTATTTCAGTGAAACGAGGGGTTGTGATTGCACTGGTGGATAGAGCTTTCAGAATTTGTTCCAGGGAGTTTTTAGATTCTGAATTGTTGTATTTGAGGGATGTTTTATTTTGTAATAGTTACCCAATTAAATTCATTGATGAAATAATAAAAAATAGACGCATTAAACACAACAATAGGGTTATCAGGGTTTCACAGTGCACAGAATTAAACTTACCGAAAAGTTTCATTTCTTTACCTTATGTACCTACTTTGGGGGAGATGCTTAAAAGAATTTTAGGTAAACATAACATTGATAATTGTTTCCAATCAGTGAGACCATTAGGTAGTTTTCTTAATTTTGGGAAGGATTTAACCCGGGGAGATTTAGTTAGTGGGGTGTATAAAATTCCTTGTTCCTGTGGAAAGTTTTATATTGGTAGAACTCACCAACAATTTACTGAAAGATTTATTGAGCATCGCAACTCAATAGAAAAAATTCTACAACTAAGAAAGCCTCCCGAAACTTTTGTTTCGGCTCTAGCTGAACATACATTCTTTTATCCCGAACATTTTATACAATTTGATGAGGCTACAGCTATTTCTAATGATAGAGGTTTTTCTCAGTGGGCGAGGGAGGCTATAGAAATTAAAAAACATATATTTGCTAATATTTCAATAAATAGAGACACAGGGAATTTAAATATTGACCCAATTTATGATATTCTTTTGAAAAATGAACCAATAGTCGATGGGGGAATTAAAATTTTACACAATCACCAGGGGACAAGATTACCCACTAGACCAAAAAGAGTTGCTTCAATGTTAGCTTACAAGAGGATTATTTCGCAACAGAATAATTAACTAAGTTTCAATTTTCATAATTTTTCCTCAGTTGCTCTTTGATTCTCATTGAAGTAACTCAAATAGCTGCTTTTCCCTACGTGGATAAGTAGCGACAATTGTATTTATTATTATTGGTGGTGGTTTTTATTAATTTTTTTTTATTTGTTTTTTGATTAGTTTTCTTTTAATTTTCTATCTTGTGCTGAAGACGCCTTGTTTGGATACAGGTGAAATACCCGCGTTGTTTTAGTCTTTCAATTCTACTGGCCGTCGTCTCGTTTGAAGTTTTCTATTTGTAGAGTTTTATCTCTCTTGGTTGTTTATTATACAGACTTTAAAACTTGAGGAAAAAAATCAATAATTTAGGTTAATATATTTAACATCTTAAATCCATTTGGGAGGGCCATTTTTGCTTTAATTGTGTTTTTTAATGTATTCTTTTCAAATAACATTATATTTTATGCTGTTAGGGATATTAAGAGACAATTTTAAGAGAACTAAAAAGTAGCTCTTTTCTCAATTGAGAATATATTTTCAAGTTAAAAACTACAAAATTGGTCCGGTTTTATTTTTCTCAAATTTTCCGGGGTGGAAAGATTTTTCGGAAATGGTAAAAGTACCAAGAACAGTGAAAACGAAATTTGATTATCTTAGTTGGTTAATTGAAAAATTACCCAACAAAATATTATTAAAATGTTAGAAAATCGAGAATTGAATTTCAAAGAATAAAAAAAAAACCTTGTGCAGTTATGCATTTTTTTTAATAGTAGCAGGCACCAAATTTCAGGAAAAGAAACAGTAAAAAATAATCTAAAGAAAAATGCACCAACCAGCCTGAGAAGGTCTGACATTCCTTGGAAGGTTTAGCTGTTTTTGGGAATAAGTAAATTGTTATTGTTTGGATTTTTTAGGATTAAAGTATTGTTCAATTTAACTAATTGGCTATACAACGTGATAGCACAGACTAAAATGTGGCCCTACCCAAAAATATTTTTTAGGAAATAGCAGTTTTCAGGGATGAATGAGTTTTTTTTTTACCGTAACGTTATCGGGTATCTAATTATAAAAACGTGTTGAATTCATAAATTATTTTTGATTATAACTTTCTTTAATAAATCTAGAGGGAACTGCCGAAAGAACGGGCCACATTACTGTTGAATTTCCACCGAAATTTGAAAACACTACTAAGAAGGAAATGTGGACTTGGTCACAGCGACCTGTCAACCTAACCTGCAGAGCATCGAGTATTCCAAATGCTACAATTTACTGGTGGAGCAGTCATTACGAAACTGACATTGAGGAAAACGATCCCAGAATATACATCAACTCAGACGGAGAAAGCACGCTTTTGGTATTTCTTAATATATTATTTATTAATACTTGTTTATTTAAAAATTTTACTCTAGAATTTACAGTACTTATTTTTTTTTTTACACTAACCAATAGAAGAGAACAAATAATTTTATGTGAATTTTATGACTCTTTTCAAATTAATTGTGTGTTGGAGTCTTCAGAAAGGGTGTAAAATAATAAAACTGATCATGCTCGATTTTAAATCCGAAACAAGGCTTTTTTGGATATATTGAACAGCTTAAAATAGAGTTTAAGCCATAAAATTCATGATTCCTCCTTATCAACGTAGAATTTAACTTTATGTTTGTTGCAAAAATATTGAAAAGTACGGTATTAATAAGGAGTTGTCGTATTTAGTTGAATGTTTCCTCCAGCAGCCTAATTATTTAATTCTGAGTGTTTGTAATGTTTAGATGTTTCCGCCAAAGCACTTCCCTGTTCTCTAAAAGTAAGGAATTTATAACATAAGTAAATGTAATTAAGGAGTAATTAAGCAAAAACAATTTCACTTTTGAATGCTAGATACTAACTTGGAAGTATTTTTCGACACTATTATAGAAAATTTCCTTTGTTCATAATGCACTTCTTTTCGATAGACTCCGACATGGCTTTCAAACGAGCTAATTAATGAATTAACTTTAAATAGATACATCCATAAAGCATTGTGTAAAGTGTATATGGTAAGATGCGCGATGCCAGCTCGGTAATGATAATGCATTACTCAAAAATATTAAATAAAAAAAAGTTTTAAAAACAAAAGTAAAAAACGAAAATATGTCTAAATCATAGTAAAAAAAATAAATAAAATAAAAGACATTATAATGATTAATCAGCAAAGAAAGCAAGTAGTTAGGAAGAGTTATCGCTCTAACCTGGGATCAGAATGCTATAATCCTAGGGAACCCAAGTTTTCCTAGAGGGAGAGCTAATTAAGTAGATATGGAATACACATTAGTTCCCATATCAAAACGCTTCTGAAATAAGTGGAGGGATTTTGTGAGACTATTCCCAGAGGTTGATATGTGCTTAACATTGTTTGTGGTTCATTGTAGTTTATAGGTAAGCGTCGCCCCGCATCAGCAAAAGCTAGACTTACAAGATACCTGATCCCTTCTGCCGTAAAATGACTTGTTGTTTTCCAGGTCACTCCTGAGGATGATAGTTTCTATGGTGAATATCGATGTTTGGCTAAGAATAAGCACGGAAAGGTTAAACATTCGATCGTATTGAAACGGGCTCACGTACCTCAGCCCCCTACTCGAGTTATCTTCCAAACTTTAGAAACTGTAACAGGTAAAAACCAACCCAATATTTTTTGCTTATATTTAATAATGTCAATATTTACTTTGAGGCTGCTGACTCTGGCATATGATTAAGGGGACTTTCACTTTAAAAGCACCTCGTGCGCAAGGGTGGGGGCATATGTCTGTGTTGAGCCTGGATAAGGAGGCATCAGGATTTGATATAGCTCATAAAAGGTCCTATATAATATCATGCATTTAAATATGCAAGAAAGGAGAGGTATCTTTTTAAAAATACGGACTATATAAATCAGAAAATATAAAGGCCGTATAAAATATATAGGCCGTATAAAATATACGGCCTATATAAAAAGTTGGTTGGATTTTTTATGGCGTGGCCGCTGTTTTATCATGTCAAAATGCAGATTAATGAGCTTGTATTGTAATGGTCTATCTTACATATATTACACAGGAGATGGAATGGGAACTAAGCCAAAGCTTGGAAAACATTTTATAGAAATATTTTAAGTATGTCCAAAAGATGTGTTTTTCAAAAGTCTTTTTATTCTATAGGAATTTGTCTTTAATTGAGCCAAGTGATCAATTTGATAAATCAAATTAATTTATCGGGCTTTATTTGATGTGATAGTTTTTTTTTCTTTCTACTTTTGAACTGTGAATTTTGTTTGGATGACAGTTGTAATTTTAGAACATGAAAACCTTTTTTAGAGGACTACTCAAAGAATATGGGTAACTTATAAGAGTGGGAACTGGCGCAGGTGTCGACAAAAAATAGTCTAAATGCCATCTAGCGCTAGGTGGCATTTTTAGTGTAATAATAGGAATAAATGATTTAATTCATGTAATTAATATTATAAAGGTAATAATAAGTATCTACGATAAAGTAATAGTAATAGGTGTCAGAGAAACGATTACAAAGCTTCAAAAAATGTCAGTTGTCGCTAAAACTTAGATGGCGTTGAGTGTTTATTTTTGCAGATACTTGTGCCATTTTCAACTCTGGAAAGCTACCCATTCTCTTTTGGACTAATTAATTCTATCTGTGCAGCTTGACGTCCGTCCTGCAACTTTCTTTTGTTTTCTCAGTGTGATAGAACCTCTATTTCTAGCGTTGACGATAACTTTCGAGATTATTGGTCCACAAGACAATGGTGGCATAAAACTGATCTCATACGCTGTCCAGTTCAGAAAGCAGAATGAAGAATGGACCGATGAAAAGCCATCCATTGAATGGACAATTGGTAAATCCCTGTTCTTATTCAAATATATGACTTGTTTAATCTTTTTAAGTGAAAATAAAATCAATACATAGAATATGGAGCTTTTGTAAACAGTAAAGAGTACAGAATGATGCTGACAATTTGGAGCCACAAATGCACATTCATATAATTACAGTTTTTTTCTTCTCAGGCTGCCCAATGAGACTAATCTAGACAATTATCTCAGATTGATTGAAATGTGTTTTTCATTTGCTTATTATTTATCTTATTTACTGTGTATTTTATTATCATTCCTCTTAATCTACAGCTGTTGGTAAATTATTGGAGCCTCCAGGGGAAAACGTACAAAGTCATACTTACCATAATATTTTCACAATTTGTGCTCAAATAAAGATTACTTATACAGTGTCCTAAAAGTCCCAAGAGAAAGTAGAATCAGTTTTATTTAATTTGTGTATACACTGCTTTTTTCTTCTTCAGTCTTGAAAATTAGTTTTTGAATTAAAAGTATTTTTTCTTCTGATTCTGAAATTGTTATTTGTCTCAGTTTATAGAAAACAATGCAGAATAATTGTTTTAGTTATTTTTTAATATTTGACAACCTAAAAATCCCTTTGAGAATCGTGTCTTAGCCATTCTGTTAAAATGAATCCCAATTAAATTCAACTTAGTAATGGGCCTCTCTTCACTTGAAAGAAAATAAACAGGCTTGCTACTTTTAGTAATATATGAGGCAGCCTCAATATGAGGCTTTAGAGGCACCAACGTTATTACTTCAATAAAATTTAAGCATTAGCCGCTATAGAAATTTGAATTGAAATACTAACTGACCTAAACATTTGATAGTTCAGAAAAGGCTCTATGTAAACTTCATGATCATGGGATTGTAATATAATGGCTTGTTTTTAACCGACTAAATAATTTTACCAGTTGATCTTCTGCCTGCCTACATTACTCAGTCATTGCTAGTAAAATTGTTATAATTGATTAACTTGCTAACTGAAAGATAGACACACTTTTCGATGACGTTTTCCAAATATAACAGTCACTTCCATCATAACTGCTTTATAAAAGGACTGAATCAGGATGAAAGGGCCAAGTTAAAAGGTTACTTTTATTCTACATTGCAGAAAGTCCAGAAAACAATGGTTTGAAGAGGTAGACCCCCCCCCCCCAGGGTATCCACCCAGCAAATAGTCTTAAATAGAGTTTGCTACTTTGATTTGTCTATAAAACTATGGATCAGTGTGGCTATTTAAGGTTGCACCTGTAAATTACGATATCCTTAATAGTGTCTTTTTTTTCAAGGATCTCCGTACATTTTGAAGAACCTAGAATTAAAGACCGACTATTTGTTCCGCTTCTCCGCAAGGAATTCGGTGGGAATTTCTACGTACGGAGAAGAAACCTATATAATGGCAGAACGAGCTGCTCCAGAGAAACCGAAAATCATCGCGACTCCAACTGGAGATTTAGTTCATTCTCAATACTCGGAAAAGTACAACTTGACTTGGACCATCATGCCTGATAATGGAGTACCAATCAACAAATTCCAGATTGTATATTTTCAAGTGAGTAATCATACTTATGTGTGTTTAATTTTTTGTGTAGTTACAATATTTTTCCTATTTTCAAATCTTATTAGAAACTAGTCAGAATAATAAAAAATTCATAAGTCTAAAAATAATTATTGGAATCATCCATGTTATTATTATTATAGTTAATGAGTTTTTGACTGGCTGTCCTTACCCATTCCCCTTCTTAGGGCAGCTATGGTTTTCTTCCTTTTTTTTTGGTGTGGGGTGGGGGAAGTAGAAGCTGGATATATAGATGAGTGGTGAATTTACTGTCTTTTGTTAGAGCTTTGTCTACACTCTCTTTTGAAGAGTTATCAAAGGGGCACTGTTTAGCCATAACCGTGTCCTTCCTTGTTCTCTCTATTTCTTTCTCTCAAGGGTGTCTACTTCCAAAAAAATAACAAGCTTTATGCTCAGGTAAAAACCTAACTTTCTGGTGCAACATTTCTAACATTTCTTTTGAAGAAATAAGAATGCCTTTGGTAGCCCCGTGAAGATGACAGAATTGAATGAGTTTTAGTGTAACTTACCTTCTGGGGTATACGAATGATGGCTAGCGATGGCAATTTCTTTGTAAATTGTTCAAAGTAAAGTTTCAAGGGGTAAATTTACATTATCAATGTAGTCATAGAATGTTGATATGGTGCAAAATTTTATGTTTCTGCCTCAGTATCTGAAAAATCTTCGTGACATCCTTACGGTGATGAGAATGGAAGTGCCATAATAGATTGCTAGAAATGTTATTATGCTAGAAAACTTACCATACGCTAGTTTTGCTACATGTAGTGTTAAAAGCGAGCAAACTGTGGAATGTTATTATGGTTTGCATTCCGATTTACTGTATATATACATAGCATTTATTCCCACGATCAACATGGTACAAGTACAAGAGCGGAGCACAAAAAAAAGTAACAGACAAAATTACAAAAACATTAAAAAATGTTACATAAAACGCTGCGCTGAACAAAATTCATCATAATATCACGAGAAAAGTACACATTCAATATCATTAAATGTTGGGAGTTGGAAACAATAATGTCTGATAATTTTCTGCTTGTCAGAGCAACTTTTGCTGAAACGAGACCTGCTCAAAATTCTGCACCGAATTTTGACTTATCTAATACACATGCTCCATTGCGTCTGATGAGCTATATTGCGCAGAATCAGTTAAATCGACTAGGTTGATGTTTGCTCCTCCAATTGCACTATTAATCACATATATATTCCGAAGGGTCGCTGGCGATTTAGTCAGTCTTGCCAGGTGAGAAACACTGATAGGATTTGCTAATAAGAGTCTTGAATGACTAAGATTCACCATGACAAAACCAGAGAGAACATTGAATATCAAAACTAAGCTATGTCAAAACGATGCATATTTAGATTTGGATATAAATAAATTGCTAGAATCTCATAGTTAAGAGAAATTACAACTTTAGCTCACACACATGGTAGGGAACTCATTTCTGAGGAAGGAGGGCAACTTATAAATAGATCCCTTGCAAAAAAAAGTAAAGTAATAAAATATTCAGGTTTTCATAAAAAAATTTTAGGGAGGGGCATCGGTCCGAAGGACTAACTATATGAGCTCGATGAAGTAAAACGGCCCCTGAAAAAAACCCTGACCAGCAAAAAGTACGTCACAGAAACTTTTATGATGTTGTGCGATTAAATAAGGAATTGGAAGAATGGCACAGTAGACATAGTAAATGTGTTAGTAAACATAAACATTTGAGTTGAAATTAGTAAAAAAGTAAATAGATATTGAGCTGAAAGCTTTTGTTTGTCAAATAGGGCTGCGCTCATCTTTTGAATATAATTGTTTTACTTATTTAAAAGTACTACAGAGAATGCCCACAACCGGATTTGTTCTGTGTAGAAATATTCTGACAATATTAAGAAAACTTATACAAACAAATGGTAGAGGAAAGAAGGAGAGAGGTTTTTAGGGAGTAAACACTGGGGCGGGAATCCAAAAAGTTATGGGGGGGACAAAGAATGACGTTTAAAATACTAGGCCTAAAACGATTAAAAGGAACAAACTGACAATTTTAAAAATAAAGAGACCGTTTCTATATTTTATTAAATATTAATTCTAGGGCTTATGAGGAATCGTCCCTTTTTTTGTAGGGGATAAGCTTCCTCAGCCGTCCTTGTAGGATGGTTTTTATCACCAACCTTTGCTCTTCTGAACTTGGTATATATTCATTCTATTCGTAAAAAGATTAATCATGGCCTTTAGTAAGTCTTTTTAATTGATAACAAAAATGATCACTGGTATTCGTTTTTAATTTTTTTTTTCTTTCTCAGGATAGAAACAGTACTGTTGGTTCTAATTGGACAGAAGCTGAACCCAGCATTCGAAAAGATGTCGGACCGAAAAATGTGAGCTTCGAAATAAAGAACTTAAAACCGGACACGTTTTATAAAGTCGAAATCAGAGCTCACAATGCCATTGGATTCAGTGAACCAGCAGGAATTATCGTTAAAACTGCCAAGGGTGAGTTTTTTTATATTATATTGTAGCGTACTCCTCATTTTTTGAGGGAAATAAAGAAAAAAAAAATATATATATTATTATTTATTTAGAATAGTTATTAAGGATCGTGGCATAGAAATAAATAAGAATAATTACTATGAAGCATGACACGAAATTCGGCAGGCTGTCTATTTAGTAATTTCCTGGCGGCTGTTAAATGTATAAAAAATACAAGAAACAAACCCTTTGAACCTTTTTGATATTTGGGGAATAGAGGAAGCTTATTAATAGCGATTAGAAGAATTGGGGAATCGATGTTTAGGGACTAAACAATTGCCTGAAGATATATTGTTTTATCAATTAAAAAATAACCGCAATTCCTAAAATTATAATAATTTTGAAATTTAATTACAATTATTAGATGCAAAATTCGACTGTCATGGATTTCCTTTTATAATACGGTCTTAAAATGAAGAAAAAAGTTGGAATCGTTGTTGAAACTTTCAAACAATCTTTGTAAATAACCAAGTTCGATCAGATTTGTGTTAAAATTTTAACGCAGTGCGAACATTTTCTGTTTTTTTTTTTCATAAGTTAAACAGTTTTTAGTCTGTTTCATTCACTTGCCAAGTTCCAATGAAGCTTTTCGTGATTTTGCATGCATCGATAAATGGGAAAAATACCCGGGAAGAAAAAAAAACATTGCCAGAGAAAAAAAAAACAGCCAGGGTGAAAAAAATATAGCCTGGGAGAAAAAAAAATAGAGAAAAAATAGTATAGCTAGGGAGAAAAAAAAAAAAAAAAAAAAACCTAGCCAATGTCTGGTGAGTCTAATAAGATACTGAAGTTTAAATTAAAAAGAAATTCTACAGATAATATTGAAAGTCCGTATATTTCGGCTTCACACCCGGGAACCTTTGTAAAAAGGGAGAGGAGAGAGGAAATGGCTTGCCTTTTTAAAATAACATGTATTTAAAAAAATGATTAAACTAAACACTACAATAAAAAATAACGAAAGATATTCAAATAACTATAGTTGTTGTCATCAAAAACAACTCCAATAGGATAAGGACAAAATACAAGGCCGAGTGACGGCTGTATACTATTGCGCATGTTCAATTTTATCTTCTGATATTTTTAAGGTTTGCTTGTTCACGTGATGTCCATACGCAAGGTGTTTTTTGCACATTTTCAACAAATATCTTAGATCCATTTATCGATGCATCTAAGTTTGCGGAAAACAATATAGTTACTCGACAAATCCACTGAAAGACTGTATAAAACGAGCATAGGTCATGGTACCTAATATGGCATCTATTTGTACCATGGTACCTAATTATATAGCCACTGGCCACATAATTTTTACCTTGCTTGAGTAGTTTATACCATAAGTAGGGGAAACATAATAAAAATAAACACGTAAGCCATACTTTAATTTGTCCTCGGTTGGAAAGATAAAGGGTATAAGCTAAAAGACGCAATCAATAGACAAAATAATATTAAAATGAAAGAATCATCCTGCAAAAGTATTGTGGCAGTGGAGAGAGAAGCTATTAATTATGGTTTATTGAGTTTTAAAGATCATAATTAGACAAATACAATGCATCATTGTTGAATGAAACTGAATTCGTAGTTGCAAATAAAGAAGTAGTTTTACATTACGCTATGAAGTTTTTTTGCTAATATTGCATCCTAAGAATTTTTGTTTTAATTTACTTTCTTTTTGATACCATAAAGCCACTTCTTCGCAAGCAATTTTTTTTTTGCTTTTGTCAAGATTTTGATTTTCATTAAATTGAAATAATCGTTTTTACCGAACAACTGGCTTTAACTCTACCAATTTTGTTCATATCAGAAGAAAGTGTGTGTCTCGGTTTTGTTTGTTAAATATAGTCATAGGTACTGACAGTGACCAAATTTTACTTCCTTGATTTTAGTTTGTTTTATTATTTTGTAACTGATTTTGTAGTTACAATCTTCGTCAGACAACCAGGTTTTACCTTTTTTTTCGAAGTGAGTTGAACTTATTTCGAGATCTAACAGTAAATATAGAGAATCGCTTTTTCACAAGTTTTAAACGTCTTAAGATTGTCCTATTTTAAGTTACAGTCAGTTATTTGAACTATGTGTCGTTTTTTTGTAAAATAAGGTATTGTATACAGGTTAATGATTAGGGTTAAATGTAAAGTATGGTGCATACCTCTTTTTTACGACCAACAAATGTTATTTTTAGTTATAGGGCAAATCCTGATTTAAAAGTTCCCTACGTTCTGTAGAATGACCTAAATTTTCTCTGACAAAGCAGTCAGGTTTTGGCTGGCTTTACAGCTGACCCCTCTTAAAAATCCGCACTGTTACGACTATAGGGTGCATCTGACATTTTCGCACCTTTGAAGTAAATGTCGAAAACTGCTTAGTAAGTTCTTCTTAGTGGCTGAGTAATATAGATTAAGACTGTGAAATTGTGATTGAAAATAAATTGCCCCATTGATCCTCCAATTCAAAACAGCTTAGCCAACGGTTTATTGTATTTACATCAAAAGTAAAAATTTTAGATACGACCTTAATGCGTGACGATGACAATATAAGGGAGTCGCTAGATCTTGGGCACCCACGTAGAATGTTTTATTTTATTCTATCAGAAGGTTTTGCCCTAGCCTAGTATTTACAACAGATTTTTTTTCGAAAACATTCATAATTCAATGGTGACTTGTAATATTAAGCAAGGTCTTTTTCAATCAAGAATTAAATTTAATATCTGATAGTGATGGTTTGGGTATTTTTCCTGTTGAACTCTAGGGACACTCTGATTAAGAGGTTTAATCAGTTTATTTGGGTATTGAACTTCCCAATGTTAATAACTAGAAGTTTTCCCCTGATCTAGGCATGAAGTAGGATATGAAGAATTCCTTAAAACCCCATTCTCATATATGCCTTGCTAGACATCCATTATTGTGGACCAATAAGACATATAAAAGAGAAACAAAATATTATTGGCTGACAAAAATTATGCCTAGACATTGATTTTCTAGCTAAGTACTCATGGGATGATGGGACGACTTTAGGAAAATGTGTTCTATTTTGAAAATTTTGATTCTTTTTTCTGCAGTTGACTTGAAGCTTATATTATTTAGATTTTTACAGCTCATTTTCGTTGTACAATCTTATTAGAGTTTAATTTGTATCATTTCAATTCTTGGATTACTGCCCCCCCCCTCCTGCAGCTATAGCTGAAGGACAAGTAATCTACAGAAAAGTTAACCCTGAAAAGTAGCAGTTTAATTTTGTACCATTCCAATTCTTGGATTACTGATTACTAAAATTTTGTTCAAAGGCTATTGCTCAACTTTTACAAAATATTTAAATGTCCGTCCATGCGTCACTCCTAGGGCAGAACTAAGGTAGATAGTCATAGAACTAAGTTAGTGATTGAAGCTATAGTTTTCCAAGTGTTTGGTTAAATGGCACGGGTAAACAGCGGGAGTAAGTATGACTCTCTTTATGGACCAATTCTTGTTTGTTAGCTTTTAAAAAGGCAAGCCCGCCTAGAGTCTCTGGCAGGTTGACAAAGCATTTAAAATTGCAAAGGACCGTTAGATTGCCTGGAATGATATGGAAACAAGGCACGCCTACCTATGGTCTTAAGGCAGGTTGGTCAACAGTTCAGAATTGGCACATGACCGTTAATTTGCGTGGAAAGACAGGCAAACAAGCGTCCAAAGCTAAATTGATTAGGATCATTTGACTTTGCTTCTTCTTCGGCTTTTTTGGACAACCGAGTGATGAGGAAAAGGGCTGCCAAATGAAGTTCACTCTGACCCAAAATAGCATTACGAGTCTTTAATTTATGTATATTTGTTTTAACATCTTCAAGCCTACCTTCAAACAAAAAGGGAATTATTTGAATTCTGCTACCCCTATTGTTAATTTAACTTCATCATTGACTTTCTCCAAGCAAATGCATGCGAAAATGTAGGTCATTATTCAATATTAAAATTACTTTTTTGAAATGTCCTGGTTAGTTTGTGCTATGTTTAATATGTTATGTCTTTCCATTCCACCGCCTCAATGTAACTGGCCAGATTATAAATAGTAATTTTGCAGCATATTAAAAAGGAATATATTCCTTTTCCCTAGCACCTTGTGGATAGGTAAAAAAATTTCACTTGTATACTTTCTCAGGTAACCATTTAAAGAAGTTAATCTATTGAAAATATTTTCTGAAAAAGACTGCAAATTTTGTTTCTGGTCAGACGTATGAACCGACATTCATCCAATGATGTTGCTTGGTCACTTTTAATTAAGTAAACTGAGAGCTTAGCCTGTGTTTTTTTCTTGCGAATTTGATGTTTTTACCTCGTTCCGTTATCATCTCCATTAGAATTTAGAGTTTGCCCCTGATATAAACTAAAAAAGGAAGTGGCAAAAGAGTGGGGACAGGGAAGGTATAGCTGTTCCCTCCCTAGAAAAACTTAAGCCAGCGTGATAGAATATTGAAATGAGCAAGTTTTTCCTGACAAAAAGATATTTTGTTAGACCGTTAACACAGATGTCACTGAGGAAGCTGGATTCCTGGTCTCTTAGTTTAAAGAAAGATTTCGTTTCTGAATAATGTTGGATCAGTTGCTATCTATTCATATGAACACAGAAAAGGCCGCACATTATTTCATTAATCAGTTACCATACTACGAATCTATGAAAATGTTATTCGCCACGATGATGTTAAAACGATAAGAGCGTGTCCCGAAAAACTATTTAGCTTGATCTGTAAGAATAATAACAATGATAATAACCACACTTGTTAGATGCTTCTCCTGTGTTGTTGCTGAAACTGGACTTAGTATTCTAGAAACTTCAGGCAATATTCTCAAATTCAAATTTTGAATCTTTATTTTTTTTGCATAGGATTTTAGTTCTTTCTTCATAATTAAATAATTTCAACTTTTTCATTTAAATATTGCAAACTAGGTCGTGCGAGTCAGTTGATTTTGAATTAAATGTGGGCATCAAGCCATGGCTAATTGTAAAAAAAGCCAAGACAGCTAGTCCGATAGGAGTGAGAGGCAAATCTGGCATAAGCCCTTATTAGAATTGTATAAAAATGATGTCAATTTATTTGTTAATAGATATGTCTATCTCTCATCCGTCCATGCATCATTCCCGGGGTAGAACTAAGGTTTTCCAAGTGTTTGGTTAAATGACAAGGGTAAACGCCGGCAGCAGCAAGTATGACTCTTATTGGACCAATGCTTGTTGTTAGCTTTTAGAAAGGTACGCCTGCCTAGAGTCTCGGGCATGTTGACCAAGAATGAGCCTAAGATGTGCCTAAGGAGCTCTTAAATTTACTAGTTGTTTAAATTTCTTGTTGCTTGAATTTGACTCCTTAAATGAGCTAATTATTCTTCATTTTTAGTTTCGCTGTTCCATTTTAATTCTTGTTGTAAAACATTATTTTTAATATCGTTTTACTAAAGGATCTAGAGCATGTCCTTTGGGTCACGTCATGTGCTTTCATAAACACACAAAGTGAACCACTGAACTACCATATGAGATTTTTTCTCTCCCCAACCTCTCCTGACACAAATCAAAAGATAGTAATCTAAAAAATGGCATTTTGCTTTTATGGTTGACCCATCGTTCACAGTTATTGACTGGGCCAGGTAGATTGACGGTGCATCTGAACTTCTTGTTGTTCAACACCAAACTTGCACCTTGATTATTCTGCATTGATCCACTAAGAGAAATCTGAAATATATATATATATATATATATATATATATATATATATATATATATATATATATATATATATATATATATTGGTATATATATGCACATTTGGTTTATTTTTATTTCGTTTATATGCACATTTGGTTTGAATTTCCAATCAAATTTTAAAAGGAAAAAAATATATTATGTTTAGGTCTTGTGGCTCCGTAACAAAAAAAAAAAAAAAAAAAAAAAAAAAAAAAAAAAAAAAAAAAAAAAAAAAAAAAAAAAAAAAAAAAAAAAAGAAAAAAGAAGCTAATATACTTCAGTGTACTCTACAATCCTGTTAGCCTAGCTTGATATATTGAACTATTTTTGTTGTTCGGAATCAAAGCATAGTCGTAATCAAGAATGTTTGTTAACATAATAACACTGATTGACTTGTTCTTAATTAATTACTGGTTACGTTTAGAACGAAAATTTTCATAATACTACAGTGATATTTTATATTTTACTCTACAAGCTATCCAAAGAGACGCTGTGTATTTAAAAATGGGCGCGACAATGCATTAAAAAACTATAGTGGCAACTATTTTTGGTATAATTCCCTCCTTTTTGCTTTTTTTTATTTTCAACTCTTTTATGCAGTAGTATCTTACCAAGCACTATCCTAATAAACTTAAAATTAATCCCCCCCTGTATGAGATATTAAAAAAGTAAAAATGTTTATGAGAATAAGCCAAACTTTTTCACTTCGTTTTTAAGCTTTTGGAGAATTTCGGTTTTTGACTCATTAGCACAAGTTTTTAAATAAAAAAGTATATGAGATACAACATATGTTTTGAAAAAATGTCTCAACTTCCTAACGATAAAAGAAGATAACTTCAAATAAATAGACATATTTTCAGACGTTCAAATCACTTAACGGTAAAACCGGGGCGACTTCCAAAAAAAAACTTAGGCACTGTAAACTGCTCTTTTCATGAACTTCTCGTTTCCGTTGGACCACACTTTAACTGAAACTGGACCGACAACCTATTTCTGAAAATAACCAATAAACCTTTGTTCCGAAGAAAGAAAAGGAATTCAAATGCAGTTATATCACAAGGTAAGGCTCTGATGCCTGTTTGTTTGTGGTCGTGGTAATCTTATTTTATAATAACATCGCTTAATAGCTAGATAGACTTTAAACACTTTTTTGGTGAATGGATTCTGCCTTTCAAACCCTCGGTGTTATGCCCTGTAACTAATAACCCCTACGACGGTGTTTTAACTTGGTGTTTAACCTTTTTAACTTGTTGTGTTTTCTAAAGCGTTGTTTTAATACAGTTGTTGTTTCATATTTTCATTTTTTTTTTCTATTGAAATAAAGTTAAATTTGTACCTTCTGTTATGACAACTTGCAAATGTGTCAGGAAATGCCGAAATATAGGTGACAATAGATTTCTATTTTTGCTGTAGTATAACTCTGTCCCTTGATTCTTATTTCTGCATTAAAAGAAAGTAAATATGACTTTTTATTTCTTAAAAAGCTATCCTTCAAGTTCATAAAAATCATAAATAAAGCTGAAAATGATTGTTGGAAAGAGGAGTCAGTTACACTATCGCGAAGCATAGAGATGCCACAATTGAAGAGGACCCTGCTAATTTGGTGTTTTACTAACTTAACAATGCACGTACCAATGCTTTTCTCAGTGACTCATAGGGTTTAATAAACGTACCCGGAGTTGATGAAAAATTGAGGGAAAGAATTTATTTGAAAGGGCTATGATTTGAAAGCTTCTTTTTGCTTTGGACATCGAGAATGAAAGATTGTTGTCCTGACAAGACTAAATATTTTTAGCTGAGTTCTTAATAACTACGTGCACCCTAGTTGCCAATATCCAGCTTGCATGAAGAGTTTGAAGGTACGGTTTTAGCTTGGTAAAGTTTTAGCTGTAAGAATTTTTCCTCGTAATTCCATAACAAAAGGAAAACATAACTGAATTTCGTTGGGCTCTGCCTAAGAGGGCTATTTCTCTGTTCATTTTAATATGTTTGATCATTATAAACTTGAAAGCACAAAGACAGGACTGACTTCAGTATATATATAGGAAAATATATATATATATATATATATATATATATATATATATATATATATATATATATATATATATATATATATATATGTGTGTATATATATATATATTAAGAGAATTTTGTGCTTGAAACTAATCAAGGTGTGCAAAGAAGTGAAAGAAAGTTTACAAAGACAGGACTGACTTAAGTATATATATAGGGAAATATATATATTAAGAGAATTTTGTGCTTGAAACTAATCAAGGTGTGCAAAGAAGTGAAAGAAAGTTTAGCAGAAGGACGTTAAAAACCTATTGAAGCTTAAATTCAGCAATGCTGTTTTTACATGTGAAATTGGCTGACACCGCAGTTTTCGTAGGATTTAAGTTATCTGAATTGAAATAGTAACTGTGGCTTACTGAGTCAATTTTTCTACTGGGCACTCAATTTTAGACCTGCAGCAGCATAGTTTGTATTTATAGCATATTTTGTATTTAAAACCGTACATTGCTCTATAAGGTAGAATTTTACTACAATTAGAATATAATTAAAATAGAATTATTTCATTAGGTTCAATTGAGACTACTGAGCAACAATCGATGAATTATTTTAATTGGTCAGATATAGGTATCTGGCAAGGGGTAATAATTACATTGGCCGTTGTCTTTGGAGTTATCGTCTTTGCTACCTTTGTTGATGTTATTCTCTGTCTAACGCTGCGTACTGGTAAGATTAATTCTTTGTTTTTTTTGTTGTTGTTTTTTTTTGTGCTTTTGGCAGCAGGCTACTGTAAAAAAAAAAAAAAAATAATGATAAAGTTCAGGTGTGGCGAGGAGTCAGGCACTGCCAGAACGACATTTCGAAAGTGGTTTTTGGTAAGATGAATATAAGAAATTGACGGAGCAAACGTATTTCAAGAAGTGTTATTTTGGTCCATGCCAAGAGGCTTTTTGGGCAACTTTATTTTAGGACATCCAAAAACCTCCAATCTTATTAAAAATGAATTCTTGGTTTCAAGAACGTTTTCTATTGGCAGATGAGGGTTATAGTGATGATCCTTATAGCGTTATTATTAATGCTGTCTGGTATCAAAGCTTAAGAAGGTGTTAAAAAAGGAAAGAAAAAAGAATATGTTTCCTATGTAGAATGACAGTTAATCTAAATATTCTTTGATAAATGCACACAATATTATATGTTGCTGTACTGTGATATTTTTTTGGCTTCCCTTAAAAATAAAAACCTTTCAAATAAATCATCTTAAAAATGAAAACGATAAGAGCAAGAAGTAGTAAAAAAAACAAAAGAAAAACTTGTCTCAACTAGAATTGATTAATTCTGTTGAAAACTTTACAATGAAAGAACTGTTTCTTTTCCGAAATTAAATAAAAAAAAACAGTTTTTTTAACTGAAAGTATGGAGCGACATTAAAACTTAAAACGAACAAAACGAGGCTATAAGAATAACCTCATAAATACGATTTGTTTTTCAGAGGAATTGCATAAGGTTAGTTTAAGGTATTCATTGGACTGAACGTATGTTAAACAAAAGACTGTACGGAAACTGTGGTTCACTCCTTCTCTCTACGGCTATAATTAAAGAGAGACTAAAGCACTTAGGCCATGTCATGAGTATGAGGGATGGCATGTTTTCTATTTCCACAGATAAATAAGTAGGGTTCATAGTTTGGGAACAAACCCAATGCCTGAGGATTAGCCTGGTATAGGCTGTAGTACCAGGTAACTGAGAATCACTCGTTAAAGTCAATAGTATTAATGAATACTTTGTCTTGTGTACCCCCCCCCCAATGGAAAATCTTCCATAGATTTACATTTTCCCCATAACCTGATTCACACAAGACAAAAATTATTTTCTTTATTTTTTTAGATTTAGCTGTGTTGACATCCTTTTCTTTTTCCTAAGTCAGTTTATAAATTGGTGCCCTGGAATTGTAGAAAATAAAAACAAGTTTACTGAACTATTCGTACGATATGTTCCCAATATTTGAAGAAATTTACTTAAATCTTCAATTTCGTCCCAATCAGATCGCAGTTTATTCCAGTTTATTCCATTCCACTTTGTGAGGAATCAATTCAGTGATTAAAAAAACAAGCTGGCGATTAACCTTCAAAACACTTATACACTGACAGACCAACGGAAGTTCAACCAACTCGAAAAGTGGCAGACGTATATTATAAACTTATGTCAATCGGCTCCTAAAGAAATGTATTTAGTTTTCAGTGGTCCTAAATTAAAAATGGCCTTAGGCGTAAAACCAATGATAAGTTTGTAAAAAATAAAATTGTTCCAGGTTTAATCGCACGATATTACTATGGGGCCGAAACTACGCCAAATCAAACTGAAGAAACCGAAACTCCCCCAATGCGAATGTCAACTCTCCAATATGAATCTGAACAGAGAGAAACAACCGCGATGGTAAATGGGTAAGTCTCAAACCTCTACTTCCATTGTTTGGTAGGTATCCTAAATTGTGGGTCATCTGACCTCCAAAGACTACTTCAGCATCCGTAATTTGTCTGTTTTCATATTCCCCCCCTTTATCATACGACGGGTTACAATGGAAGAAAGAATAAACTGTTGCCAGTGCTAGAATCAAATTCGACATTGGAATAAGTTTTGTGGTACATATGTTGATCCTTTTGCCTTAGTTTTTTTTTGCGAATTAAATAAGTTCAGAAGAAATAATTATGACTATATTGCAACACCAACCTTAGTCAAAGCCCAAAGAGTGCCAAGAACTACAAATGCTTAGGGTCGGGCTACGGCATATTTATTTGTTTAATCTGGATTACAAGGCGCGTTGAATTTACGTAGTTGGTAATTCAATTATTTTGATCTAGGGTTGTCTTCAATGCACACTTGAAACTAATATATAGTTTTCATTTTGCCAATCAGCTTTGACTCTTTCTCTATTTCTTCTCCATTCAGTCTTTCTCTTCATCTACTACAAATACATGTGTGAGAGCCAATACATAAGATTATCAATAATTATATATGATTCAGTACAGATTTTGGATTATATTTTATGAAAGATTTAATAAAAACTTTTGGATTACTGAAAAGGAAGCCAGTATAAATCAAAGCCAACCTTCACCTGTCGTTAAAAACATCAATACCAATTTGCCGCTAAAATATATCACATTTCTAACAAGTAGACACAAAAAAGGATATTTCCATGGAAGAATGATACTCCTGAACAGAATAAATCCTGCCATTCTCAATTTTAATTCCACTATTTTGTTCTGACAGTTCCATTGAAAAAAAAAAAATTCAGTGTAGACAAAAAAAAATAATAACTATTAAGAAAATTCTTAGAAAACAGAAAAGAAATTATTTCAAGGTTGAATTGTTTTAACTTAGAGAAACTTGCTATTGGAAATACATACAATATTCCGTCTCCCATATGAGGATCGAAAGCTTTTGAAAATGTTGATCAGCGTATATTTCTGAACAACTTTTATGAATTTTAGGACCATAAGATATCCACCCAAAACGTTCCTTGGCCATCTTATTGGGATAATCCCAATTTTATTGATTTATTTGACGAATTTGATTTATTTTATTTGATAAATAAACAAATTTTATTTGATGAAGAAATCGTAAAGAATAACTATTTTATGTACACCAGGATTCGTCGGGGATCCTCCCTGGACCAGCTTTTATTTAGATTTTTTTTCCAAGGATAATTGGAGATTGCTATACTTCCATTAGCCCTTCTATACTTTCTTTGTAGCCCTTCTATACTTTCTTAGTAGCCCGTCTATACTTTCTTACCCTTCTATACTTTCATAGTCATTCAAGGAGTTTATATTCTCGTTACACTATATTATCTTAGTATCGAGGGACAATCAAAGATCGCTACAGGTTTAAACATTTTGTCTACAAGGGTTTACACAAATCCCTTATAAACTTTGTATGTAGCCCTAAAGGTTAAACGAAACTCCTGAGCCATTGTTGACGCATAGGGAGTCGAATTGTTTCTGTTGTTGGGACGTTTTAACAGTAACAAGTAGTTAGCTTGTCGCCTGGCCTTGCTGTGACGGGGATCAAACCCCAGGCTAAACCAAAATTAATCAAAATTAGGTTAATTAAGTGTGAAAAAGACTGGTTTGATAAAATTTGTCCGCATCAGTTTGCATAAAGTGGTACTGCCTTATCAGGAAGGGTTATGGCGGCAATTCACCACATCAAGGCAGCTAATTAGCCTTTTTTTTATGAAACCTTTATTTGAATCTGTATTGAAAAATATGTATTTTTTGTCTTTTGTCGGTTTGTTTTTATTAGCTATATCCTCATGAAGAATGTGTTACAAATTTGACAATCAGTGGTCAATATACCGTAAATACGATTTGGACCCTTTCTTTGCTTTCTGAAAAAAGCTCTCTTTCCTGGATCCTTCAAATATATGAATGTAATCTATATTCAGTTTTGCGGTAATACCTTCTTTGCACATTTGATTTTTTGGTGTATCTTAAGCAAACTGTGAAACCTTTTTCCCATATAAATAAAAATAAAACTAGGTATGTACGCATCATTTTAGCTTAGATGTGATTAATTAGGTGTCATTTAATTAGATGTGAAAAATGCCATAAAAAATGGCCAAATTACATAGAATAATGAGGAACATTAGATATTTGATGAAAAAACGCATAATTAAAAGTTTTTTTAAGGCCCCTTACCTGGAACTTCTATTTCGCATGTGTCTGATTAAGCATTAAAGATTTTATCTTTATCATTAGTCCAGTAAAACTACACAAAAAGGCCAAACATCAGCTTTTGAACAACAGAAGTTTTTCTGGTACAATTTTTCTGAAAAATTAGTTTAATAACATATCTAAAATGGACCCTAATCAGCCATGCAGAAATACCGCTCTTTTCAGGGAAATGGGGGGAAATCTCGATTTTAGATCTCTGCAACATTTTCTGGATTCAAAGGTTGTTTCCCATTAATTCAAGTGGGGAGACCAAAAATGATATCATAATTTGAAAATTACATTATTTATCGCCCCCTTTTCAACCTAAACAAGATCAAAGGGGGAGGGGGGATGTAAATTAAGATTCGGATTTTTCATCTCCCACTGGCTTCGTTTTGGGTGGAATTGGGTAATAAGTGATGTAATTTTTCAATTCTGATGTCATTAATTTTTCTTAAACAAGTTGGAAAACAAGTTTTCCTTGTTTTTTTTTTTTCTAGGTTCAACATGGCAGCACTTACTTAAATGTGATAATGCCGTAAAAATTCATAATTTTGTAATAACCAGAAGATCCATCTTAAAAATTGTTGTTTTCAGGTATTAACAGAAATGAAATGTTTCCGGAGTTTAATATATATATATATATATATATATATATATATATATATATATATATATATATATATATATATATATATATATATATATATATATATATATATATATATATATATATGTAGACAGTAACAACGGCAATCAAAGGGGTAAAATTAACTTTGACTGAGTTGCCCACTTAATTGGACAATCTGTCTTGGCTTTTTTCTACATTTGGCCATGACTTTCACTTTTCCAACAACTATTCCCTTTTTCAAGTTTCAATTCAAAAATATGTATATATATGTATATATATATATATATATATATATATATATATATATATATATATATATATATATATATATATATATATATATATATATATATATATATATATATATATATATTCCTTGGGAAACAAGCCATCTATACAGGGGCTAATGTCTTAATGCTACATTAGACCTTGCTGATCAGCTACACATCCTAGGGAAAGAACGACATCAGTACAGGGGCCAAAGTCTTGCTGCCGCATTATTATTTGCCAGTGGACTAAAAGCCTTTGGAAAATAAGCCATCTGTATAGTGATTAATGTTCTAATGCTACATTAGACATTGCTTATCAACTACACATCCCAGGGAATGTGTTAATTTCCACTTTCTATTTTTTTTTTCAGAAACGCTGACAAAAGGTCCTGTGACAGTGGAAACTCACCAATGACAGTGGAAACTAAAGGAATTTGTGATTCTGTGCAATGATCTTTTTACTGTGTCTTAATTTTATTCTCCTTTTTATGCCAATGCAGAGTTGATCCTCTTTTTTTCAGTCGTTGTATATATATTTGATCTCAGTTGATTTGAGCATAAATTATATAACATTAGAGATATTTTTATATCTATAAAAATAAATATTTATTTATATTTTTATTTATACCAAAACACATTAACAAATAAATTTATACTTTAAGATTATGCAAAACAGACAGTATTATATATATTTTTACTGGTCGTTTTCTAAAAAGCAAGTATTTTGTCAACGAATAGTCTTTCTGTCGATATAAGAAAATTGAAACAGTACTTCACATGAATAAATCTAGTAACAAATACTTGATGGGTGAATATATAGCATAGATTAAATGCAATTATGTAGAATAGATTAAAAGCGAAACAACTTAATGAAACTAAAGATGAAACTAAATGAAAACTAAAAGCACGGTGACATATAGGGCTAACCCTTGGGGGAGGGGGTATTTATTTCAAAGATGGATGGGGGGTGAAAAACAAAACTGAATACTAAAACTCTCATGGATGATTCATTATTCTTTCATTTTCACTTTTATTTCACTTTAGCTATGTCTACGTAAACAAAACAAACGGCTTTATGCGTAGATTTTTTGGATCGAAATATCAAAAAAATTTCTAAACTTTCACTTTTAAGAGGAAGATACCGGGCCATTGGCTTCATCGAAAGTCACGTACAGAAATGAATAAATACCTTTTTATTTTGGGACAGCTGCTTGTTAAAAATTTATCTAATTTTTAACAATAGGATATACTGAAATATTTGTAATTTTCTGTCAATTTTACTTGCTTTTTCATGCTATTAGAATCATTATAACAATTTAAAAACTATGAAGAAAAGTGTGAGAGGATATCTGAAATCAAATTTAAAATTATAGTTTTGCGAAAAATTTGGTAGCTGGAGTCAGGCTACCAATGCAGTAACCAGGGGTGGAGGATTCCGCTTTTAACTACCCCTTCCTCGTACCCGAAGCAATGTCCAACTCATACCAATGTTATAAAAATACATGAACTAAAAAAAAATCCTGGATACGTTCTTTAGCCTGATCCATATCGCATTTCTAATGTCTTTGGTTTCCTAATAACAGGAACAATTGTAGTAACAGTGTTTTGTTATTCAACCTTTCTCTGAAATTGAAAATTATAACTTCGTATTTCTCTCTTAGCAGCTATGAAATACTTTTAATTAGAAAAATACCATATCAAGCTTAAAACTTTTCATTCTTGTAGCATAAATATGCAGCTTTTATTTGAATACTCTCGTATCCCCTCCAGCCATCTCTCCCCACTTTTTTCATCGGAACTTTTTGGGGGAAATATTTCGAAGAATTTATTTGGATATCCCCTCATCTTTGATTCGAATTTCTGGGTGTGGGGCAATGCTGGAAGTTTCATACCTAGCTTTTGCTCTTTAAAGTAGAACACAATTATTCACTGACTATGAACACGGGAACATTTGATCATCATTCCATTTTTATGTTCTTTTTTAACTTTGTATGATTATCTAGTTACTGCTCTTGTGGCATAGTTATCAATAAATAAACATGATTTTGCTTATCTGTGTAGTACTTTCATATTTTATCAAAAGATGGCCAGCCTTATCGGAATTTTTTTTTAACTTGTTAAAAACCTATTCAAAATCAGATATTTCTAATACCGAGTTTTAGGTAACGCTAATTTGAGCCAATATTTTTCATAGGATTGTCCGGAAAATTCTGATTGGCTCAAATTAGCGCTAGCTAAATCTCGGAAATAGTAAAATATCATTATAAATTGATCTTGAAGTAGCATATGGTTCGTGATTTGGAACTTCAACCGTTTCTATTCTGCATTGAAGTCCTACACCTTGATTGTTTCTCCATCTTCTGTTTATGGAAATCGTCTTCAGAGCAATTTATTTTTTTAGCTGATTACTTTTATTTTTACAACACTGCTGATAGCTGCCTTATTCTAAGAGCCAAAAGTGTATATTCTTTTGCAATACGGATATTACTATTTTTACTTTGTGCAAGAAATGCTCAGAAGATGTGTCAAAAAGTGAGAACAACCCCTCCTATTGGTCTTCATCTGCCGATTAAATTTTAGACACTAGCAGTTTAATTTTGCAGCTGTTTGGGATCATGCGCTACTTTCTTTACTACGTGTAAGCCTTTCCATCATATCCGTTGTTACTTGAAATCACATAACTAATAACTCTAAAATCAGAAAAATTTCTTACTTTTCTTAAGATGAAAGAACATGAATTACTTCACCAGCATGCAAAGTTGTTTGTTTCACGAAACAAGCAAAGTAATATATTCCACTGCATTGCCTCCCCACTTTCCAGCCCTAGTGACGAGGTCCGCAAGAGTATGACCGGTCCGCTGCGTTAAACCGAAAAATACTATTTACTTCTCTGTAAAACTGAATTATAGCGGTAGTCAAAACTTAATGCAGAAAACTCAACTTGAAACTTCAGTCGAGGCCCTGAAGTAAAGAGAAGAACCCCAGCCTCGAAGAAGATGGTGTAGTATTTCGTTTTGGGTAAAGAAACCCACACCATCTTTTGTCAAGATGAAGGCAATCTGATGGAGATGAAGATCTTCATCTCTGAAGATGAAGGCGTATCTAAAATAGTAAGCTGTGTGAAAAATAAGGTTCAATCATGCTTTATAGCGCTATAACGAGAGAAAGGTTGAGATAGTTTGGACACGTTTAGCGGATGAATGATGACAGATTGCCAAAGACCGTCCTTGTCGGCCAACCAGCTAGAGTCAGACGAAAAGCACATTGTCCCCGAAGGGAATGGAAGGTTGTAAACGAAGATTTAAGGGAAATGGGAAACTCTTGGGAGAAAAGAGGGCTTTGAATAGATTTGGGTGGAGGAAAAGATTGCGTAGCTGTGTTCGTCTCAGGTGGTTTAGTTCTACAGTAATAATTAGTAGCAGTAATCTAATGTCTAAAATCTGTTGATCAGTGTTGTAGCTAAAAAAAAATTCGGTGCTGGGTAGACTGTAGTTTTCTTTTTATTTTATTCTCGAAAAATACAAAAAAAGTAAGAAAAAAAATGGCTAAACCGACATATTAATTTAAAAGTGGATCTTTCAGTGAAAGGGGCACCTTTTGTTTTGTTTTCTGCCAAAATGGGATGACAATCAGTAGGAAAACGGGATCTAGGGCTAAAAAAAGAAATCTAGTAGTCGGAAAAATATAATCAGAAATGAAGCACTACTAAATTAAGCAAGTAAGAAAGCTAGTTTAGAGCTCATACTAAGACTCACTGAAAACTCGTATTTTTAGTTAGTAGATTTGAGAGCTTTCTCGGTTGACATATGATGCCCAACAAGCTATTACTGAAACTACTCGGGAATGTGGGTAACATAAAATTTGTCACGTGGAATACTACCACTCGTTAAGGTCATGCCCCTTTTCTTGGAATTCTGAAAATGTGATATGGGTTTTGTGGATTTTAAGTAAGCTCTGATGTTGTTTTAATAAGCATTTTTACGCTCACAATTCGTTTATTTCTCAGGAGTCGTAATTAGTCAGTAAAGTCCCTTTTTATGCAAACAGTCCCTAAAATTTCCTATTTGGGAGCACGGTATATTAGAACACTAAAACTTGATATGCTTGAAATATTCTCTTTAGTTAATATAGCTTCTCCACTTATACGGTTGTACTGATCTCTTGATTACGCCGTCGTAGTTCGGAAAGAAGCAACAAAACAGTGGGAACTTCTGTCTATGGCCAAAGTGTCTATAAACTGTTGAAAACATAGGCATCTAATAATGGCACAAAATTGGCCTTTCTGTCGAGTGCAATAGATGGTTATAATGTGTTACCGTTCAAGGATAGAGAGTGACATTGGCCTATAATGGGGATGGGATGGATTGGTTATATTGAGGTAAAGTTCAAGGATAGATATTTTCCTGCAGCTTCAGAAAATGAACCATACCAGTACAAATTTGTCCGAACCGACTTGAATTCCAATTGTACATATTATATAGCATATCTCTCTAAAGGTTGGTTGATAAACTACTCGTAGGTTGAGTGAGAAGAGGAGAGTATCATGGATGGAATATTCAGAGGCCAACTTTTTATTTTCAGTGCTTTTCTTGATGAATTTAAACTTACTTTTCTTTAGTGCATTTAGGAAAGACAATGGGCAAGCACAAATTTTGCCAATCCTGGTTAACTAAAGAAGACACGAGTGGAAGAAAGATAAATGAATGGTGGAGGAATGGTGATGATTAGTTTTCTTTTTACTGCAAAATATGAAGGAAAAACCTTAGCTGTCACAAAGACTTTTACACCTTGAATCAGCATGTTTTGTCGGACGAGCACAAGAAACATGTTACGATCCATTTCAATCTGTTATAGTTACAATTGTGTGGATCTGCTAGGTAACAGTGCCTCAATCAGAACAGCCATCAGCTAGTAATGGAAATAAATCTCTTGAGATGTTTTGTGACAAAGATGCTGCATAAATAATATGAGATCATCTGGGTACTCTACTCCTTGGGTACTACAGAAAGCAGAATGAAGAATGGATCGACGAATACCCATCCAAAGAATGGCCGATCGGTAAATCCCTGTTCTTATTTAAATATATGACTTGTTTAATCTTTTTAAGTGAAAAATAAATCAATACATAGAATATGGAGCTTTTGTAAACAGTAAACATTACAGAATGATGCTAACAATTTGGAGCCACAAATACGCATTCCTATAATTACAGTTTTTTTGTTGTTTTTTTTTAGCAAACAATCAAGGCCGTACAATGAGACTAATCTAGACAATTATCTCAGATTAATTGAAATGTGTTTTCAACGTTTTGTGGTTTTCATTTACTTATTATTTATCTTATCATTTCTCTTAATCTACACCTGTTGGTAAATAATTGGAGCCTCCAGGGGAAAACGTACAAAGTCATACTTACCATAATATTTTCATAATTTGTGTTTACACTGAAACCTAGATTACTTATACGTTTTGCAGGTTTTAATTTTTCATTCAGTGTACCGCAAGATCTATGTATCCTATTTTTTGCCACAGTACCATAGAAACCCTTATCGACATTTTCATCAGGTATTTCAGCAGAAATCACATCGTCAATTTCATTAGAAGTAATTTTATCATGTAGCCAGATTAGTATATGTGCTCGTGACAATCCTCGGTTTTGCCATTCCACTGAGTACATCCAGCATCGCACTGACCCAAACACTTTAAGCTTTACTATGTAGTTTATCAGTGATTTCAACTTTTGCTGGAAGTCACGGGCCGTAATGTCATGTCTATGAACTGCCTATTGTCCTTGAAGTAAAAGCTGCTGTATCTCGTATGTTTGAGGACTGTCGTAATTATAAGGATTGAAGATTATGACTGAGCTGACTGATGCTGATTGATCGACTGGTATAATTTCTCTTTGAGCCTCAAGCCTGTTTTAACGTTGTTCTTGTGATTCCTCGGTAGGCTTTCTTTTGGCATTACCTCTTTGAGCTGCGAGCCTGTTTTCACGTTGTTCTTGTGATTCCACGGCACGATTGTTTTTGGTAATTTCTCTTTGAGACGCAAGCTTGTTTTCACGTTGTTCTTGTGATTCCTCGGCACACTCTCTTTTGTTACTTTCTCTTTTAGCCGCATTAACTTGGCATTTTGGTATTTTTGCCTTGTCTTTTGGCATTAACTCTTTGAGCAGCTTCCTCGGCTGTTTCTTCTGCTATTGTAGGATTTATACTAAATTTTCTCGCACGATTAGATTCCTCGACTGTTTCTTCTGCCATTGTAGGATTTATACTAAATATTATCTTTTAATTGCAACCCATATAGAACAGATGAAATAAGTTATCTAAAGTGAAAAGACCGAGGATAAAGTAGTAAAACAAACTAATCAAAAATCAAATTATTACAGGCCTGTGTATACTGTCTAAATCTAAACAAAAGTTTTTATTCACAAGTTTTAATAATAATTTAGTCTCTACCAGCCAATGGAATGTTAGTAGAGTTTTCTAATGTTGTCAGAATTCAACTTCGTCGTCGACTGCTCTCATTACAAATCCCAACGGTTCTCATTACAAATCCCAGTTCGAATGAATAGTAAAAACCACTGAGCGTAAATGTGCCAAGCGACTGGGTACTGCTACACTAAATCATAGCCTTTATAATACTTATTTTTTATGTTTCTGGAAGGTTTCGGAAGGAGGGGGTTGAGCAAATATATTTAAGCAAAATTGGGTTGAAGTTAATCATATGAAGAAGTTGTCCCTTAACTCGCCAGAATTACCCCTGACAACATTATTAGAACGGAGATTAACTGTTGTACAACTAGAGGTAAACATTCCATAGAGGTTACACACTCTCCGTCTAATGGACAGAGGGACCATTTGGGCCAAATCTTGGGGTGGGCATGAATTCCATCTGCCCCCCCCTGATTCACTTTGTGTCGTGTAAGAAAAATCCGGGTTTTGGCAGCACATTGCTCGAATATTCTAAGTAAAAATGCATTTTCAGCACCCGTGTGTTGCTTGGAAATGTAGTGTAACCAAATGTGGAACTCAGCCACACTGACCTCTAAGATTAATTATAACAACGAAAAATATAATCAACGAGGTTAAGTGATTAAACTGAAAGTGGAAAATTCAACCAGACTACAGGTTGGCATTCCTCAGCGAGAAACTTTCGTATTTAAGTAAACAATACGTCGGTGAAAGTAACCTTCATTGTTATGCTGAGGATTGTAACCAAAATCTCAATGTCCCTTCAGCAGAAATCTTCCAGATCAAATATATTTACAAAAAGGAAAAACATAACAAGAAAAAAAAAATATAACGACATTCAAGGTATTCAATATTTTCTAGGCTAGAAAACAAACGCTCATTGCTTGCTGTTGTCTCAGGAAGTGTCTTAGCAATACGGAGTACTTTAATTACTTCTGAGTAAGCCACTGGTAATGCCTGAAGATGCTCGACAATGTCTAGGAAGTTTTCCAGCTTTTCTCCTCATCGAGCAAGAAACACTTAGCAATACCAGCTTGAGATTCGAGAAGAATGCTGTCGATATCCAGCTCGCCGTAAACAGAAGAGAAAAGCTTGAGCAGCTCTGTGTCCATAAACTTTGTTGAGCTTGGATCCAAGGCTTCGAGCGTACTCAGCACTGGCAAGTTATCTGTGAACCTTCTGTCAAATTCGGCTAGTAGACGGTCAAAAGTTTCGAAGTATTCTTGCTTCATTTCATCCGCCAAAGTAGTAGTCCAATTTCCAGATTCGATGAAATTCTTTCCTAGCGTCAAAGTTGTCACAAATTGTTTCCGATGCTTGGTGATCTTTTGAATTCTTCAAGGTCGTCCTTTCTGACCGACAGAGGAGGGTCTAGTCGCGGGTCCATTCACAGCAGGTACTTCAATTTCAAGTTCTGTTGCAAACTCTTTAGCCTTCTTGAAAAGCAATACAAATGAAGCATCTGAACGCAGGTCGGTGAGTTTGCTTCTTGTGGCCTGAATCAGGGTGCGCGATCAAGAAATAACCAAGTCGACGGCGATGGCATGGAGTTGCTGAGACAGCGATTTCGTCACTCGCGTAATTGTTTCTATATAGTGCAATTGGAAGATAACAAGGAACAATTCCATCAAGAAAGGATAGGCCAGGAACTGACCTATTTTAGTCTATCAAATTAGAGGAATTACTGCAAATATTCAGGATTTATAATATTAATATAATCATCTAGGAAACGGGCATTTGACAGAACTTGAGAATTAGATTATGTATCTAACCTGCTTTCAAAGTTTACTATGGTTAATAGCAAATAGTGTTATTATTATGGCGGCAAAGGAACCTTTTTGGTGGAAGCTTGGGCCCCCTGGAAAATCTGGGGTGGGTTTTTGCCCCCCCCCCCCAAATGGCGCCTCTGCTAATGGACTATTTCTAATCCCAACAAGGAGAGTACACAAGGCGTATACTGCTACTACTACTAGCAGCTTATGGTAGCACCAACCCACCTCATATTAATACAGCTACGCACGCTCCCCCGTCCTGATGAATGCTTCCCTCATGAGAACTTCCCAGGGACTTCCATCTCCCTTACATCTTTTTATCACGATATCCTTCCACCAAAATCTGCGGTGATCTACTTTTTGTTTAGCCGTAGACGGTAGACAGAAGGGAAAAACTGTCAGAATCTGTTATCCTTCCTTTGCAAAACTTGTCCTAGCCACCTCAGCCTTTCTCCCATTATAAGCCTAGAATGGAGAGCTGAACCACATTTTTAGCACATCTTACTATTTGAGATACAGTGAGTCAGGTGGCTCTACCAGAAAACTTTGTAGGCAATTTATCCCAAAAACATCTATCAAATCCTACTCAATTTTTCGTAAAACCTCCAAAACTTCTTTCATTTTCCTGACACATTCATTTGGGATGCTGAAATCCTCAGCATAATCTCTATGAGAATAATCTAAGTCTATGAGAATTTTACTCCTCCATTTGATTCCGTGTTCTATTATTAATCTTGCTGTGCTATTGAGGATAGAGTTCATCAATGTGACAAAAATTATTTTTTACGGCCAAATTATTTTTTGACGTGTTTTATTTCTTTAGCACTTTTTTTTATCATCATTTCATGAAAGATTACAAAATAGGGATCTTGACAGAATGTCAAACTATGAAAGTATAAATAACTTGTCGATTGATAGATAATGGGGTATTTTTGAATAGAATCTTAAACTAGTCATACACAGTCAATTCTATTTTCCAATAACATTGAAAGTGCGAGCGTCTAAGGCAACAGTGCATTATATTCTACCGTTTCTGCTTTTTATTATAAGCTTTTAACTTTAGAAGGTGAATTTCCTTGATCAAATAAATGCTGTGAAAGTGATACCACTTCATAAAGGTGGACCTAAAAAGGAAACTGAGAATTGGAGACCGATTTCGATCCTTCCATTGTTTTCGAAACTAGTAGAAAAATTTGTTAATAAACGAGTATATAGTTTCCTACAGGCTAATGATTTGCTGATTCAAACCCAAATCAGATTTCCCAAAGGGCACTCCAGGACGAATTCTTCGCAACAACTTATAGAATGAATTAACAATGGTATGAACAGAAGTAAAACACCTTTGTCTATATTTATAGATATTTGCAAAACATTCGATACAATTGATTTTCAAACGCTACTAAGTCGGATTGAGTCGTTAGGTTTCCGTGGAAAGTGCTTAAAGTGGTTTGAAAGCTATCTCACTGGGAGATCCCTCAAAATAGTGTTAAATGATTTGAGCTCAGCAGTATTTCCGGTGACGTGTGGAGCATCTCAAGGGTCAGTGTTAGGTCTGCTGCTTTATCTCATCCATATTGATCTCATACGTCTTTATTTGAAAGATGCATGCCTTATATCGTTTGCTAATGATACCTTTTTAACTGTGTTTGTCTCGTGTGCGGAGGATCTGGTGAGAAAAGCGAATTTGCATTTGAAAGGCTTGAGATTTTCACTTCATTAAGTCTATTGTGCGTAAATGTTTGTAAGAAATTTTTAATATCATTCTGTAGAGTTGGTACACCACTGGATGTGTCTGGCCAGGTAACTTTATGTGATAACCCAGTTCAACAAGTTGAGCATATCCGCTACCTCGGTTTTATCTTGATTCCTATCTGGCATGGAAATATCACAGTGATATTAAAACATTGATGATAAAACAGTGAGGTTAAAACAGAAGCCATTATAATTTCTGTATGTTTAGATGAACACTAACTCCAACCTAGTGAACGACGTTTCTCGTGTCGTATCAGATATAATGAAAGATCACCGAGCTTTGGAAGATATTGTGATATTTGTATAAGTCTGGATATTTCGATTGAATATACAGCGATTGCCATCGTCATAGATGTGATAAAAAAATCCAGACTAATATTTGTAATAAATATAAATATAAATAAATATTTGTTTTAACTGTCTAATGAATGGACTCATCCCCATTTGAACGGTTATTTGTTCGTCATAGAAAGGCAGTGTGGTCTTAGAAAAAAAAAATTAGTTTAAGGTATTATGTCAAAACATGTCGTATATATGGGGAGATGTGACCGATCAAGTATATAACTATAAATACAACATTTATTTTGCAATTAGAAGACGGAGAGGACTTTACCACCTTCATTGGAAATTCAGTTTACACTTAGGTAATATTAGAGAAGAAAATGTACAAATCAAAACTTTGAATTCATCCTGTTTTTAAACTTTCTCAAACAAATCTAGTGAATGAACCAGTACTAAATTATTTTGTTCTGTGTAAATATGTTAGTTTTAGTTTTAATACTTAAGTATTTCTTCTGATTACGATCACTGCATATTTGATCAAAATATCCAGAATTTTGCGTCAGTTTTCACTGTTTAATAAATAGACTTATCACCATTTGAACGTTTATTTTTTCGGCATGGACAGGGTTAAACCAGAAGCCATTGTAATTTCTGTTTCTTTAGGTTTCATTTATTTATTGATGTTTTTTGCTAGTTTTACACTTGGGGGATTATTTGACTTTACTTTTGGTAATTTTTTGTTAAATATAGTTCTTTTCTTTTCTTTTTTCTTTTTGAGAAGCTGATTTTGCCTAAAAAGTTTCTTGAATAAATAACAAAAAATACCAATACCTATTACCATAGACGAAATAAGTCGCAGATCACATCATATCAAGATTCGGGTATGATGAACCACTGACGTCAAACCAAATATTGGCTTTTGCAGCAGCATTTTCTAGTGATTTAGGGTAAATATTATAAGGGCAAGGTGAATATGACATTTTCAATAGGATTAAGCTCTTACCTTAAATTCTGTAACTGCGCTCTTCTATCTGTAGCACATACAAAATTATTACAGTTGAACATCTGTAGTAGAATGGCCATATGGGGTGCAATTGCGTCACTTCGGGGCTTTTGAGGAGGTTGCGTTTTTAATATGATGTGATATTACAATGCAAAGTAGTTTAAATAAATACAAGCAAAGGTGACCGTTGATATATTCAAGCCATTGTCTAAACATAAGATAGGAAATCTTCTTGTCATTGAGTTCATTCTGCACATTTTGCAAAGCGCCTGTCTATTAATGCTATTAAGCTATACTGTGATATTGCAAAATATAATACCACCGTTTCAATGGACATTTCTGCTTATTTTCAGTCTATTTTTATTCCAAAAGTTCCATAATTGGATCCTCCACTACCCCTTAGATTATTCGTTTTCTGATTGCTTACATGTATATACACATTATTCAATACTATCTATATATATAAAAATAAGTTGTCTGTCTGTGGATCAGGTGACGTCATGTTTCTGTGTCCACTGACGTCATGAAATTAGTTGTCGTCATTTTGCTTTGACGGTGACGTCATTCAAGATATTTAAGACATATGTTCACGTAGAAATCTATTAATGTTTAAGTTTACAATGACTGATGAACTTACCATGGCAAAAGCCAATGAAGATGCTCAAAGAGTCTATGCCAAAAAACTTGCTTCTATGAAAGTCAGAAAAGAAAGCGTGCCGAGGAATCAAAAGAACAGCAAGGAAACAGGCTTGAGGCTAAAGAACGCAAAACCGCGCAGTTAGATGAAGATCCACCTGGACAGCGAGAGTCAAAACATATCAAAACTGAAAATGATAGCGATGATGATTGGGTTTGGGATTTTGACTTGGATAAGGTCATCAATGCCTACCAGATTTTAGTTAAAAAAACAAAGGTTCGGCGATATGTATTTCATAGTGAAGCTGAAAAATAAAGAAGAAAAAGAAAACTGAAAAAAGAAAAATGTAAAAAACTAAAAAATACTAAAAAGAGAAACACTCAAAGAGAAATTACAGACCGGGACACAAATGACGACCGGGACAGAGGGAATATAAATAACGACCGGGACACTCAGAGAAATTACAGACTGGGATACCGGGACACAAATGACGACCGGGACACAGGGAATATAAATGACGACCAGGACACAGGTATTTAAGAATATCGTTCAAAGACAAATTTTTAATTGTAAGAAGACCGTTGAAAGAGAAATTTCTAATTGTAAAATGACTGAAGAACCTACAATGGCAACGGTACCACCATCGAAGTAGATAACCAGTGGGTTGTTCCATATTCCCCATTATTATCTTCAAAGATACCACGATAGGAAGACTCTACACCGGTCACCCCAATCAACATGAATGCTTCTTTCTATGCCTGCTTTTGGTGAATGTACCCGGTCCGACATCCTTTGAGTATTTGAGAACTGTAAACGGTACTATACATGACACTTACCGTAGTGCATGCCAAGCTCTGAATTTATTGGAGAATGACCAACACTGGGATAACTGCATCAATGACGCGTGCGAAACGTCAACCCCAAGTGAAATTCGTGCATTGTTTGGCATCATTTTAACAACTTGCTCTCCATCAGCTCCTACAGAGTTATGGGGAAAATATAAGTCAAAAATGTCCGTAGATATACTCCATCGAAAACAGTTAGAGACGTCAGATATGACTTTTGATTTTACATCAGAAATTTATAACTACACTTTAGTTATTATAGAAGATTTGTGCGTACGTATGGCAAACAAACCTCTTCAGGATTTGGGAATGCCTTCATCTAACCGTATCGCTGCTGTTTCGACATGTGTAGAATTGGATCGTGAACAAAGTTACAGTACGAGTGATCTATTGTCGTATGTACAAAATAACATTTCCAAGTTAACGTCGGAACAAAAAGACATTTATGATACGATACTCAATTTCAGGACGTATACAACTACCTGCAGATTTCTGTAATTTAGTGACGTCCAAAAATGAATTGATTGAAAAAGTATTTCCGAATATTCTAAAAAATTATAAAAATAATAAATGGCTAAGTGAAAGAGCGATTCTCGCACCCAAAAATATAGACGTCCACGAAATCAAAAATATTGTTTTGACCAAGATTCGAGACCAGGCAGTCCTTTACAAGTCAATCGACACAGTTTTGGAACCAAATGAAGCGGTTAAGTATGCATGTTTGTTTGTTTGTAAAAAGAGCGTTTGCATATGACGTCATTATTAGTACATACGACTTTGTATATGCACAGACAATGGGAAAGCCAAGAATGTTGTATATTCGCAATTTTTACGTAGTTTAACTCCTGCAGACGAAATGAATGCTTGCCTGAAAAATTCTAATTTATGGGCACACGTAAAAGTATTAAAATTAACTACAAATATGCGTGTCCAATTGCAAAACGATGACTCTGGTCACACATTTTCAGATCAATTGCTGGCAATTGGAAACGGAAAGCTCCCAGTAGTGGGAAAGCCGAAAATGTTGTATATTCGCAATTTTTACGTAGTTTGAAACACATATATAAATCTATCTATATTCACAGGTGGGACACAGGGACACAACTACAATGGCGCGTAACTAATATGGCGCGTAACGACTTACGCGCGGGGGGGGGCTTGGGGGGGCACAAAGCGCCCCACCAACTAGGTGTTGGGGTGGCGCGAAGTGCCACCCCAACAGCTAGTATTTAATAGATTTAATATATCAGTTTCTGTTTGCATTACTCTATATTCTTTATCTTCTTTGTAGAATATCCATAATCCAAGATTATTGTGTTCTTTATTCAGTGTTTATAGGAATTTTAACCGGTATTAAATTGTTTATTGTATGTTATGGTTCCTTTATTTTCATACTTTTGGGTATCCAGTCTAAAGATATAAGTCCTGTTTGAATAATAAATTATTTTATTAGTCACAAATACCTAGAAAATCCAATTGTAGTAAACATTAAGAGCTCATAGATCTCTGGAACAGCTACGGGCTTTAAGAAAAAACTTTCTTCAAGACAAAAGACAAGATGGGGAACAAGTCGACGTTCAACATTCCATAAAAGCTCCAAGCAATGAAATAACTAAAAATAATGACATTACTTCATATCGACCTCTCCAGCCTGAATTTGAAGTTTTGTTTGAATAATAAATTATTTTATTATGAGATATGCATTTACAAAAAAAAGAAAAGAAACACTATTCACCATTTGCCTGCAAACAAAGGTAATAAGCTTGGAAGGGCAAGCGAGTTTATCAACCTCAGCTAATTAAAACGACGTTCATATCACGCTACTCAATTACAAAAGAATCATAACTGATGAAGGAAGAAAGGAAATAAAGAGAAAGAGGAAAAGACCTCCCCCACGCTGCGTTCCCCAGCAACAAGTGTGGTGTCAGTATTTTTTTCACACCGCAGCAACAGGCTGTAACACCCCTGCCACACCTTGCTGTAGCACTGCGCGCCCCAGCAAAATGTATGAAAGGTGCTAATTTTTAACTGCGTAAAACTTGCGGATATACAACATTTTTCGCTGTCCCACTATATGTGCATATAAATAGATTGTAAGGTTTACCGACTCTTGAACATGAAACATATAATTATCCATGGGAAAAACAATCCGTATTTAGATATATACCATATTTTTCTAATGATTGCCCATGAGCTTTATTGATGATGATTGCAAATGCTAATTGAATTGGGAATTGCAATCTTTTAAATTGAAAAGGCAGATCCGTTGGAATCACGGGAATGAGAAGACTATGAATGACGTCATTATAAGTATATAAGGGGGCGATTCAAAGAGAAATTTTAGTATAAATCCTACAGTGACAGAAGACACAGCCGAGGAAGCTGCTCGAAGAGTTAATTCAAAGAGAAATTTTAGTATAAATCCTACAATGGTGGAAGAAACAACCAAGGAAGCGGCTCAAAGAGTTAATGCCAAAAGGCTTGCGGCTAAAAGAGAAATTAAGAAAAGAAAGCGTGTCGAGGAATCACAAGAACAACGTGAAAACAGGCTCGCGGCTCAAAGAGATAATACCAAAAAAATCGTGCCGAGGAATCACAAGAACAACTTGAAAACAGGCTTGAGGCTCAAAGAGAAATTACCTAAAAAATCATGGCGAGGAATCACAAGAACAACGTGAAAACAGGCTTGCGGCTCAAAGAGATAATGCCAAAAGAAAGCGTGCCGAGGAATCACAAGAACAACGTGAAAACAAGCTTGCGACTCAAAGAGATAATGTCATAAGAAAGCGAACCGAGGAATCACAAGAGCAACGTGAAAATTATCGCCTAGCATTCAGGTAAAGCCCAGTCGATTATTATAGCTTGAGTAGATGTGTTCAAATCGGGATTATGTCTAAAATTTGTCCCTATTCCAAGGCCTTGAAATTTAATGGTAAAACAATGGGAATGTGTTGCGCCTCAGGAAAGGTTAAACTTCCTCAACTGGCTGCACCACCAGAGCCATTGAAGACTTTTTGACGTTATAGACCGGGACAACGGGATACAAGGTATATAAATGACGACTGGGACAATCAAAGAGAAATTACAGACTGGGACACCGGGACACAAATAACGACAGGGACACAGGGAATATAAATGACGACCGGGACACAGTGACAAAACTACAACAGGGACGCTGAAAGGGCACAGGGGGGGATATATAAATGACGACTGGGACACAGGGAATATTTGATTAGCAATCACCATCAACAAATCTTAAGGACAATCATTAGAAAAATGCGGTATAGATACGGATTGTTTTCCCATGGAAAATTATATGTTGCATGTTCAAGAGTCGGTAAACCTGACAATCTATTTATTTGCACAGACAATGGGACAGCGAAGAACGTTGTATATTCCTAAGTTTTACGTAGTTAAAAACACATATATACTAGCTATTCGGGTGGTGCTTCGCGCCAACCCAACACCTAGTTGGTGGGGGAATTTTAACCCCCCCCCAAGCCCCCCCGTGCACCTAAGTCGTTACGCAGTATTGTAGTCTTGTCCCTGTGTCCCACCTGTGAATATAGATAAATATATATATGCCTATGAAAAAAAAAAAACAGCAAATGTAAAACAACCAAGTAAAACCAAAACAAGCTTATCCAGTTAATATATCCCTCCCTTTAGCAACAATAGGTAAACTAAATATTATAAATTTTACCAAATCACAAATATTAACACATTGCAAAAAACCTGAATGAACTAAAGAATTATAGAATTCATCTTTACCATATGGCTAATTTTTAAGAAAATCCGCTCAATTAGAAACACAATTCAAAATAAATGGCGCTGCTACAGCATTTCTTGAACCTCCGAAATTAGTTGAAAATTTCTTTAAGTATTTCTAGATAATTCTTTTGATATTTATTTAAAAGTTCGTTATAATGAAAACTAAATTTTTTAAATTGCCAAGTTAATTTATTTGCAGAAAAACCTCTTGATATCAATTTTTGGCTTAAGATTTTACATCTATTTTTAAAATCAATATAATTACTACAAATCCTTGCATAACGAAGTAACTGTGAGAAAAACGCTGAATATGTGATATTTGAGTGTATATTACTTTCAGGGAATGGGAAACTAATCACTTCAAAATCAAAATCATCCGTTTTATTATACATTTTAAAACTTAATTTATTATTATCACAAATATTAATATTTAAATCTAAGAAATGATCTTCATGACCAGCGCCATGACTAGGCTCAAGAATAAGCTCTGATGGATAAATATTTTTAGAAATATCAATGAAATCCTTACAATTTAAGACCAAAATATTATCTAAATAACTTTTATTATTTGACAAAGCATGTTTTAAATTAATTGGATTATTCTTATCCATCATATATTTATATTCTAGTTGACTTAAAAACAAGTCAGCTATAAATGGGCTGGCATTCCCCCCCATGGGAATTCCCATAATTTGCTTGCACAAATCACCCCCAAATCTTATATAAGTATTGTATAAAACAAATTCCAATAACTCAAAAATCATATCCAAGCTGTAACATCTCAAGTTAACTGTAGTATTAAAGCAATTTGTCCATATAGCTTTTTTATTATAAATGTCTATTTTTAAGAACCTTTTACTAGATAAGAGGAAAGATTTCTTGATGACAGTTTTTAAATTATCAAACACTACATTAAGTGATAAATTAGTATACATTGTCGCAAAATCGAAAGACTCAATTCTTTTAGCTCAAACCATTGTTAAAGAATCTATCACCTGCAGTGAATTATTAACATTCCAATATGGATTAAAATTCGAAAATTTTTTAATACCAGAACAATAGGTTTTAAGTTTATTTACAATTTCCTTTAAAATTAAAGAAAGGTCAGTAGCAGCAATGCGGGTTGGACATTTAGCTGCTCCAGCAATAAACCGTGGTTTAGGGGGATTCTTATGAAATTTATATTTATATATATATATATATATACTAGCTGTTGGGGTGGCGCTTCGCGCCACCCCAACACCTAGTTGGTGGGGGCGCTTCGCGCCCCCCCAAGCCCCCCCGCGCGCGTAAGTCGTTACGCGCCATAATAGTTACGCGCCATTGTAGTTGTGTCCCTATGTCCCACCTGTGAATATAGATATATATTTATATATATGGTTTTAACTACGTAAAACTTGCGAATATACAACATTCTTTGCTGTCCCATTGTCTTTGCATATAAATAGATTGTCAGGTTTACCGACTCTTGAACATGCAACATATAATGGTCCATGGGAAAACAATCTGTATTCAGATCTATACCTCATGATTCTAATGATTGCCCTTGAGCTTTGTTGATGGTGATTGCTAATCGACCATTCCCTGTCCCGGTGTCCCGGTCGTCATTTACATCCCCCTGTTTCCCCCGGTGTCCCCGTTGTAGTTGTGTCCCTGTGTCCCGGTCGTCATTTATATTCCCTGTGTCCCGGGTCCCGGTCATCATTTGTATCCCGGTGTCCCGGTCTGTATATACATTCGTTTTTTAGTTTTGTTTTTCTCCTTTATTTTTTTCCTTTTTTTTTCTTTTTTAGCTTATTTAGATTTTTAGATTTTTTAGTTTTTTTATTAGTTTTTAGTTTTTATTTCTTTTTAGTTTTTTTGTCCCGGTCGTCATTTATATCCCCCTGTTTCCCCCGGTGTCCCCGTTGTAGTTGTGTCCCTGTGTCCCGGTCGTTATTTATATTCCCTGTGTCCCGGTCGTCATTTGTATCCCGGTGTACATGTCCTGGTCGCTTTCTCTTTGAGTGTCGTCATTTATTAGTTTTTTCTTTTTTTTTTTAGTTTTTTATTGGTTTTTTACCTTTATTTTAGCTTATTTTTCAGTTTTTTCCTTTTTTTTAGTTTTTTTTTATTTTTTATTTTTTTTATTTTTTATTTTTTTTAGTTTTTTACCTTTTTTTAGTTTTTTTAGTTTTTTTAGTTTTTTAGCTTTTTTACTTTTTTTTATTAGTTTTTAGTTTTTTTTTGTAGTTTTTGCCTTTTTTTAGTTTTTTCAGTTTTTTTTTTAGTTTTTTATTGGTTTTTACCTTTATAGTTTTTTTAGTTTTTTAGCTTTTTTATTTTTTTTATTAGTTTTTAGTTTTTTTTGTAGTTTTTGCCTTTTTTTAGTTTTTTCAGTTTTGACGTCACCTGATCCAGTTTTTTCAGGTGACGTCACCTGACACATCCATCCATCCATCCACAGACAACTTATTTTTATATATATAGATATATATATATATATATATATATATATATATATATATATGTATATATATATATATATATATATATATATATATATATATATATATATATATATATATATATATATATATATATATATATATATATATATATATATATATATATATATATATATATGTTTTTAACTTCGTAAAACTTGCAAATATACAACATTATTCGCCGTCCCATTGTCTGTCTATATAAATAGATAGTCAGGTTTATATAGATTGTCAGGCTTATAATAGATTTGTCAGGCCCCTTTCATATACGGAGTAATTTCTGTTCGTTTTAAGTTTTAATGTTGCTCTTTACTTTCATTTAAAAAAAAAACTTTTTTTTTAATTTTATCTAATCGGAATTTTTTTGACTTATTGAAAACCTATTCAAAATCAGATATTTCTAATACCGAGTTTTAGCTAACGCTAATTTGAGCCAACATTTTTCATAGGATCGTCTGGAAAATTCTGATTGGCTCCGAGTTAGCGCTAGCTAAACCTTGGAACTAGTAAAATATCATAATAAACTGATCTTGAAGTAGTATATGGTTCGTGATTTGGAACTTTAACCATTTCTATACTGCATCGAAATCCTACACCTTGATTGTTTCTCCTTCTTCTGTTTATGGAAATCGATTTCAGAGCCGTTTAGTTTTTTAGCTGTTTACTTTTATTTTTACACTACTGCTGATAGCTGCCTTATTCTAAGAGCCAAAAGTGTATATTTGACACATTAAATCAAAATTTTGAGATTGCCATTTTGTTCAACGTCATTAAGAAGTCTGGAAATTATGTCTTTAAGAATGACAACCCCCTCCTATCTACATCTTTCAGGGTATACAGCCTTGGGGGCATATAAGGTATATATATAGAAAAGGTGATCGTATGATCTTGGGAGAGGGCTTATTTGATTGGGAATCCAATTTTCTAGTGCTCTTTTTAAGATTCTTATTGATCATTTACGCTTTACTGAAATGAAAGTAAGTTTGAAATGTTTTCACCTTTCTTACCATCATAAATGAAAATTATAAAAGCCTTAATGAGTATATTTCAATTTGACTGAAAATCCACGGTTTTTTTTTTTTTCAGTAAAGTGCAAATTGTGTTATGGTCTTGACAAGGCATGGAAAATTATCAGCCTCACTCATGTTAATTTTTGTTCGTTTTGAGTTTGACTCGGCTATTTATTGTGATCTCTGTTCATTTCGGATTTAATTTATTTATTGATAGTGATAGTTCTACGTTTGGAAGATTGTTCGACCTTAATTTTCGCTTGGAATAGAAAATCCCAATCTAAGCTGAGCCTGAAACCATTATATAACATGGAATCTGACTTGGTATACTCTTTTCTCTTTATATATATGTCTCTATTTTTCTCACAATCTTTTGCTCTCATCCCTCCTTCTCTCTCTTCCTCTCAATGTATGTCTCTCTCTTGCGTTGTAAATGCAGCACATAAGTGTAACTAATAAAGTAGAGATAATCATAATACCTTCCACTCCAGCAAACGATGCCCATGCTCCAAAGAATATACTGTAAAGCTGAAAGAAAGACATGATTGACTGCAAATACGCTATTTTACTAACATACTACGGGAAAGAAGTTTAATTTGCACATTATAGATTTAAGAAAAAAAAATCCTTTTCGGTGTCTTCTTTTTTTTTAAATACTTTCCCCCTAATATTTTCGTAAATTGGAAACAAAATTCAGAACCAAATAAAAAAGAAAGTTGGAACACTAATTTAATGTGTTTGATTTCCTAAGGGAGCAAGCTGCTGCCCCAAGGTAAGATACCTTTGGATCCCAAATTTAGCAAAATCACTGCCCGACTTAAACCCTAAGGAATACCAGCCACGGTATTGAAGACCTGGATTTAGTGAGAACCGGTTCTTAGGTTACTGACGACAATTTTGACAAAAAGATTACAACGTATCTGTAATAACGCAAAAAAAACTAAACAGTATGCTATATTTTAATCAATCTTAGTGTTCAGGTTTTTTTTCAGGTTTGTAATTATAGTAGCGAGAAATACAGAATTACAAAAATACAGAAGGTATTTCAGTAGTAACTTCTAACAGCTATCAGCTTGTTTTGAAAGATTGCGGAATTCTGAGTTAATTGTCATTCTGAGAATAAAATTGAAATACAGAGCCTCAAGAGCAAACACAATTTTCACAAGACTACTACTGCTACTACTACCAACAAGGCAACAACACCGCAGCACCAAGCCACCTGAGGCCAACACAGCTATGCACGCTCCTCCTCCATCCCAACTTGTTCAAAGCCCCCCTCTTTACACCCTCCCAAGAAATTCTATTTCCCCTAAATCTTTCTTTATGACTTCCTCCCACCTCAGACAAGGACGACCTGCTTTCTGTTTAGCCCTAGACGGTTGGCTTAAAATGACAATCTTCGGCAATCTGCAATGCTTCCTCCGCAGATGGTGCCCTAACCATCTAAAAAAATTTTTCATTATAGCCCTAGAGAGTTGGATTCATACAGCCTCCTGTTGCCACAAACAGGAGGCTGTTTTTCATACAGCCTCCTGTTTGAAATACTATAAGAATAAATACAATAAGAACTAGACCTACGTTGTCTGAGCAACGTGAACTGTTGTGGCAACCTGTCTCTGGCTTTGCCGAATAAAGAGTTGCGAGAGCAACAGTTTGGTGTTGTTTCTTTGCTATCGGTTAAACGCTGAAGTTGTCAGCCGATCGAAGCTTTTAAAACGTTATGTTCAAAGAAAAACGCGATCAGTAATCACATGATCAACGGCTATTCCTCAGCGTTGAAATAATAACAATAACAAAAGAATATTGAAAGAAGAGACTAAATTGACTTTGCAGCCAGTTGAACTTTATCCTTTTAAATCGTAGACATCGTGACGGATGAAAACTTGGAACAATATCTTATATAATCTAGTTGGTATTATAAATCTATCCGTAATTTTTCAGGATTAAAATACCAAAGGTGACGCTAATTATTACGAAACTACCTCATTGTTTTACGTTATCGTTTGTACCCGTTGCGTAACCGCTTAATTCTAGGTTACAGTGAGTATGGGTAGGCTACACCAACTAGGAAAAGTTACGTATGAATACAAAGAAAGGAAGTAAAAAATGAAAAGAGAAAAAACAAATAGGTGAAAAAACGAGAATTTTATCCGCCAGTAGAAAAACATGAAAAACAAGCAGATATTTCGACAAGGACCTCCACCAAGTCTTCCTCAGTGCTAAAAAAAAGAAACAACAGCAAAACCTCGTGTAGTCCACTTATAAAGGTTAGATTTTGCTGTTGTTTCTCCTTTGTTTCTTTTTCTTCCTTTCCTTTCTTTGTTTTCATACGTCATGCATAGCCAGTATGGTCTCAGAACGTATTTACTACTAAAAGTTACGAACCCTTCTTCACTGAAGATGATTGTAGCCTAACAGACGATTATTACTTACAATTTCCCTGCATGTCTTACCACTGGAACCAAATTGGACTTACCATGAAATGCACCGGAAACAAATAATTGGTACACCAGCTAGCCAAAGCTGCAAACCCCTTATTGCCAAAGATGATTATGGTCAAATAGCCGACTGATGTTTACAAGTCCTCTACTTGTCTCACAATTGGTATTGGCCTATTTTGGGTTTCAGTGTGTACCCTACTATTGAAGTTGTCAGCCCCTTGAAACTATCAAACTGGTATATCTCATGAAGAAATTTTTGTACCGAAAAATGGATGGAAAAATGGACATACACTTTAATCAGCTCATCAAGAGCTATCGAATGCCGTCAAAAAAAAAAAAATATATCTGTCTTAGTTCAAAAGTTGATTTTTTGCGTCGGGCCAACTTTTTAACGTAACCACTTAGAAAGGAGCAAAGGATAAGCTCCAATTTTTCGGATTTTTTTCCACGAAACAATAGAAGACGGAGGTTAAGATTCAGAACACTTTATCCATCATTTTACAAGAGAAGAGAACTGTTTCTTATCTTTTTTATCTTGATACTATGATTTCTTTTTTTTTAGGGTATTCCCTTTTATGAGGGTACTGAAACTGACTCAATCAGTAGAAAAGGAAAATTATGGAAAACTTCCAAATATCTTGTTCCTTTTTTAGGGAGGGGGGGGGTGGAGAAGGATATCAGACCCAAAGATTACCGCTAAGGCCTTGGAGCCGACTTTATGTTAATTGAAAATGCAAGTTGGTTTGATGCTATATAATTGCAGTACAAGCCTTTAGTTAAGCGTTTTTTCATGCTGTATGGCGATCGTTGATATACATGATAAGTCTAGCTAAGCCTTTTGTAGAATCTGAGGTCTTGGGATGGTCTCTTCGCAGAATTTCCGGTAAAACTGAAAGCTTTCGGTAAAAATATAGAAAAGCTCTAGTAACATACGGCATCAGAAAACGATGGTAGAATTTTTAAGCAGCATTCAAATTGACCTTGTTTTCTCTGTGCTCGTCGATTTTCTCTTCTAGTTTTAATCAAACAACTTAAAAAGGGTTGTTCTAAGCATAGTTGTAATTTTAAAATTTAAATATGCTACTCTTCTTTTATGAATGTAACTAGGGAGCTCATTGTTCCTAGAATTAGAAATAGGCGCTTTGTTAAGAAAAGGGAGAAAACATTTCAGCCCCCTCATGCAATTGCTGTTTGTTTTCTAGTTCTGATTTGTATAGCCAGCTCTAATGCTGAAACAAAACCCGAATGAAGTTTAAACTAGAAGTGGACATGAATCTGAAAATAGGAAGAGGCCTGAGCAAGGTGTATGTTTGTTTTGTCCAGAAATTGCATTAAATTTGCAATCCACTTAAGCTAGTTCCCCCGTATGCGACAAATGAATGGTACATAGTGCCTCCAGGCTTCGAGGAGTTGATCCTCTAATTACTCCATCGTTGATATAATGTCTATTAGGAAACCAGAAATAGCCACTATAGTCTCTATAGTGGGTTTGAATGCCAAATGTGTTAAGCACAATTGTTCTGTATATTATGAAGTAAGAATTATTTTCTAACTTCACATTTTCTAAATACTTCCCCTTCCCCTTCAATGTTCAAATATACAGCCCAGATGATATATTTTCCATCTATTCTGTTACTTCTCTGTCCTGTCTCACGCTAAGCTGAAAGAAAATAACCAAAAAAATCGGTTCTATATTGCGTCAATGATTGAACAAGTTGAGCAGTAGGGGCTATATCATAGACGTACCTGACATTATTTGATAATTGTGGAAACGGGTGTCTGAAAAGTGGCTGGTTAGCCTGCGTTTTATCTTAAGATTAAATTAAAAAAACAAGTTCTTTTAAACGAAAGTAAGGAGCGACATTAAAACTTAAAACGAACAGAAATTACTCCGTATATGAAAGGGGCTTTTCTTCCTCAACGCCTCCCTCTGTACGCTAAAGTTTGACTCTTTCTCTTAGCTCTACTTTTTTTAAATGAAAAAACTTTAGCGTAAAGAGCGGGGCGTTGAGGAAGAAAAGCCCCTTTCATATACGGAGTAATTTCTTTTCGTTTTAAGTTTTAATGTCGCTCCTTACTTTCATTTAAAAAACTTGTTTTTTTTATTTAAATTCTGGACGTTTTTTAATTCATGCATGTTTTGATCTTGGCTTCCTCACATAAATAATTAAAACGAAATTTACATATTAATTTTCTTTTTGGCTAAATGGCTTTCTCATAGTTTTAATCGGAAGATTTTGAGAAAAAAGCAGAGAGGGAGGAATCCTAGCTGCCCTCTAATTTTTTGATTACTTAAAAAGGCAACTAGAACTTTTAATTGTTTTACGAACATTTTCATTTGTAAAAAATATACGGAAAAAGAGATTGAAGAAATGAAATTTAAATACCATGACCATAGTTTAACGCTATTGGGAGACTTTAACGCGTACACCAGCGTGAAAGAAGAAGTAGTGGATACAGTGATTTGTGAGGAAGTGGTTCCAGCTCCTAAGGCTTACGGGATTACAAGAAGTAGCATGGATGAAGGTAGGAAGTTGAATATTTGGGGTAAAAGGCTTTTGGATCTTTGTAGAGAAAATGGGCTAGTTATAGGGAATGGGAGGTTTGGGAATGATAAGGGTAAGGTGGACTTTACGTGTTTTACGGGTGCGAAAGGGAGTGTTATTTATTATGTACTGGTGGACGTTTCCCTCGCGATGGATGTTAGAAATGTAGAAGTTCTCCCCTTTGTAGGTTCAGATCATTTCCCAGTTTTAATAGAAATCTTGCAAAATTTTCCGACGAATGCTCTACAAACACAGCATAGAGGAAATTTCCAGAGAAAAGAAATTTTAAAAAGAGAAATGTCGAAATCCGAAATACACAAAATAGAAGAAAAATTACTTGATAAGAAGGTTCAAGAGGAACTGAAGGTCTTGAAAGAAGGTAAATTACCAGTCGATCAGATGATCGACGGGCTAAACGGAATTATTCATGAAATAACGCCTAAAGTGTCCCCTAAGAGCGAACGAAAGGAATTTTTTGATGATGAATGTTTAGTAAGGAAAAAAGAATTGATGCAATTAGTAGAAAAAGTGAAGGCCCTCAAAGAGAGTCCCCTAAAAGTGACAGTAGTTCTCCAGATGAAAGCTATCCGGCAAATTATAAACAGTTATTGAAACAGAAAAAAAGAGAAGCGGAAATAAGGGATATAAAACAATTATCGGAGAGTTTTAAAATGAATGACATGAAAGTATTTTGGAGGAAAATTCAAAACCCTGAGAAAAGAAAATCTACCCAACAAAAATGCCCAGAACCAGAAACATGGCCACAATATTTTGAAATAGGAAACGATACAGCACCTCTTGGAGTGCTAAACTCTATCCCGACGGAGGGAACTTGTTTTCCGCTCCAAGAGCATGACTACAGTTTGCTGGAGGAAACAAAGGAGGAGGAAATAAAAAACATTTTGAAGAATCAGAAAGGGGGCACAGCGCCGGGGCTGGATGGAATCCCTATTATGGTTTATAAGAAGTTCGCACTGTCATTCATTCCCATAATGGTCCTCATCTTCAATGCAAATCTTAGCACATGTAAATGGCCCGAAGCATGGAAGACGTCAGTAATTTTGCCGCTTTTCAAAAAGGGAAATGCGGAGGAACACTCCAATGAGTAAAATATTTGGGAAAATTATTGATGTGAGACTGTCAAAATGGCTTGAAGTGTACAAAAAAATTAAAGAAGAGCAAGGAGGCTTCCGGGCCGGATACAATACAGCGGACAGAATATTTGTACTGCATGCCCTTTCTGAAAAATATGGAAAAGGAAAAAATAAATTTTACGTGGCTTTTTTAGACCTCCAAAAAGCTTTCGATAGCGTGGATAGGGAATTACTGATAATGGAATAAAATAAAATTGGACTACCAGGTCATTTTGCACAGCTGGTAGCTAATATGTATGGAAGTACAAAAGCAGTCGTTAGAGTGTTTGGAAAAGGAGATTCAAGGATATTTGAACAGACAAGAGGTGTTAAACAAGGAAGGGCCCTATCACCTCGGCTATTCGGAATATTCGTAAACGACATTGTAGAATTCTTGGAGAAAAGATGGGCCCCAACCGTTAAGCTCGGCAACAGAACGATTTAGGCTCTGCTGTTCGTCGACGACATGGCATTAGTAGCGAAAACAGCTCGTGAACTACAAATTTTAATTGACCTGATGGCAGAATACCTTGAATCGAAGAAATTACGTCTAAACCTCGGGAAGACGGAGATAATGATCTTCAATAAAGGAGGAAGAAGGAATTAAGTCGAGAACGAGAAATTTCGGTTCAAAGAACAAGAGATTAAGGTAGTGGAAAAGGCGAAATATTTGGGATTTACCCTGACACCTAACTACAGTTGGAAGGAACATGTGAGCGAAATGTCAATGCGAGGGAAAACAGCAGTGGGTGCAATATTACGTAATGACCTAGTGAAAAAGTCGAAGTCATTAAAAATGTTTAAGCAAATATTTGATTCTAAAATTAAACCGGCAATCCATTACGGAGCCGAGCTATGGGGCCTGGAGGCCGTGGAGAAGCTAGAATCAGTCCAGTTTAGATACTACAAAAGACTCTTCGGGCTGCACCAGACAACACATAACCAGCTAATCAAAGGAGACTTCAGCATCTTCTCACTGAAATTGCACCGGCTTTATCAAGTACTTAAGTTTTGGCTGATATTAACCCAACTTCCTGAGGACCGATTGGCTAAACAAGCTTATAATGATTTGCTTCGAATTAATAGGTAAACTACTTGGACTCAACAAATCAAGAAATCTCTTGACAAACTAGGCTTCTCTTATTTGTGGATGGAAGGAAACGGACCCGGAAACACACAATGCCTTCTAGAAATTATGCAGAGATTGAAAGACCAAGAGATACAAGAGTGGGGTTGTTTAGTACGTTCGTCGGAAACACTGAAGGAATATAGTAAAGTAAAAGAAATTTTTGGGGAAGAATATTATTTTAAGGTAAATTTACCTTTTAGATATTTAAAATCATGGATCCAGTTGAGGGGAAATTGCCTTCCAGTACAGAGGGGACAGAAATTCAAAAAAAATAAGGGTACAAATGGTAAGTGTGGGTATTGCGGAAAAGAGGATAATAATTTAGCCCATTTCCTCATGGAGTGCCAGGAGCTTGAAAGTCTTAGGGATAAAATTTGGGGGACCATCGGTTGGTGCTGCTTTCTGATATCCTGAGGTCTTCGATGCCTGGAACCATATGCAAAATGGCACGATATGTGGAAAAGGCGGGAGAGGCTCAGTCGAGCCCGAGTGAATGAAAATAAGTATTGTTTTATATTGAGTGTGTGTTCTGTGCAGCGTTGTATTATTAAATCATGTTGTGTATGGCCGTAGGGCTCAAATAAAATTTCTTTCTTTCTTTCTTTCTTTCTTACGTAACGAACTTCTATATTCGTATATTTTTATTGCGTATATGTGGGAGTTCACCCCTCGTCGATACCTCGCTCTTAACACTAAAGCTTAAATCCTGTCCCAATTTCTTAAGAATGGCCCTTGAATCACAAAGGCCGTAGAATAATTAGTTGAAATTACTAAAAATACTTTCGCGTAAAGAGCGAGGTATTACGAGGAGGTAAACCCCTCATATGCGCAATAATTTTTCCTCGTTTTAAGTTTTAATGCTGCTCCTCACTTTCAGTAGAAAAAACTTCTCATATTCATAAATTTGTTAATAAACGAGTATATAGTTTCCTACAGGCTAATGATTTGCTGATTCAAACCCAAATCAGATTTCACAAAGGGCACTCCAGGACGAATTCTTTGCAACAACTTATAGAATGAATTAACAATGGTATAAACAGAAGTAAATCACCTTTGTCTATATTTATAGATATTTGCAAAACATTCGATACAATTGATTTTCAAACGCTACTAAGTCGGATTGAGTCGTTAGGTTTCCGTGGAAAGTGCTTAAAGTGGTTTGAAATCTATCTCACAGGGAGATCCCTCAAAGTAGTGTTAAATGATTTGAGCTCAGCAGTATTTCCGGTGACATGTGGAGCATCTCAAGGGTCAGTGTTAGGTCTGCTGCTTTATCTCATCCATATTGATCTCATACGTCTTTATTTGAAAGATGCGTGCCTTATATCGTTTGCTAATGATACCTTTTTAACTGTGTTTGTCTTGTGTGCGAAGGATCTGGTGAGAAAAGCGAATTTGCATTTGAAAGGCTTGAGATTTTCACTTCATTAAGTCTATTGTGCGTAAATGTTTGTAAGAAATTTTTAATGTAGAGTTGGTACACCACTGAATGTGTCTGGCCAGGTAACTTTATGTGATAACCCAGTTCAACAAGTTGAGCATCTCCGCTACCTCGGTTTTATCTTGATTCCTATCTGGCATGGAAATATCACAGTTATATTAAAACAGTGATATAAAACAGTGATGATGAAACAGTGAGGTTAAACCAGAAGCCATTGTAATTTCTGTTTGTTTAGATGAACACTAACTCCAACCTTGTGAACGACGTTTCTCGTGTCGTATCAGATATAATGAAAGATCACCGAGCTTTGGAAGATATTGTGATATTTGTATAAGTCTGGATATTTCGATTGAATATACAGCGATTGCCATCGTCATAGATGTGATAAAAAAATCCAGACTAATATTTGTAATAAATATAAATAAATATAAATATTTGTTTTAACTGTCTAATGAATGGACTCATCCCCATTTGAACGGTTATTTGTTCGTCATAGAAAGGCAGTGTGGTCTTAGAAAAAAAAATTAGTTTAAGGTATTATGTCAAAACATGTCGTATATATGGGGAGATGTGACCGATCAAGTATATAACTATAAATACAACATTTATTTTGCAATTAGAAGACGGAGAGGACTTTACCACCTTCATTGGAAATTCAGTTTACACTTAGGTAATATTAGAGAAGAAAATGTACAAATCAAAACTTTGAATGAATCCTGTTTTTAAACTTTCTCAAACAAATCTAGTGAATGAACCAGAACTTAATTATTTTGTTCTGTGTAAATATGTTAGTTTTAGTTTTAATACTTAAGTATTTCTTCTGATTACGATCACTGCATATTTGATCAAAATATCCATACTTTTGCGTCAGTTTTCACTGTCTAATAAATGGACTTATCACCATTTGAACGTTTATTTTTTCGGCATGGACAGGGTTAAACCAGAAGCCATTGTAATTTCTGTTTCTTTAGGTTTCATTTATTTATTGATGTTTTTTGCTAGTTTTACACTTGGGGGATTATTTGACTTTACTTTTGGTAATTTTTTGTTAAATATAGTTCTTTTCTTTTCTTTTTCTTTTTGAGAAGCTGATTTTGCCTAAAAAGTTTCTTGAATAAATAACAAAAAATACCAATACCTATTACCATAGACGAAATAAGTCGCAGATCACATCATATTAAGATTTGGGTATGATGAACCACTTACGTCAAACCAAATATTGGCTTTTACAGCAGCATTTTCTGGTGATTTAGGGTAAATATTATAAGGGCAAGGTGAATATGACATTTTCAATAGGATTAGGCTCTTACCTTAAATTCTGTAACTGCGCTCTTCTATCTGTAGCACATACAAAATTATTTCAGTTGAACATCTGTAGTAGAATGGCCATATGGGGTGCAATTGCGTCTCTTCGGGGCTTTTGAGGAGGTTGCGTTTTTAATTTTTAGAATCAGCACTTTTGTCGGCACAATTAGTCGAATGAATGGGAAATCGTACATTTGGAGCATTTTCACAAGAAAAAAGAGCTAATGGCGCAGTTTCACTTTTATGGCAGCACATCTTTAAATAAGATTTCGGATTTCGTAGATCCCTAGAAGTCGAAATACTGGAATTTCTATCCATTGGGTTGCAATTTTGCAAAGTGGTTAGAGAATTACTTACCTACACACCTGAAACAAATTACGCTATAGATATTATATTGCTTAACAACGTTCTTTTTCAGGACAACTGAATCTCAAACTATTATTCGAGAAATGGAGAAATTATTCCTTATGCAATCAATTCCATTTCATGTGCCCACAAAATACTTATGATTCATAAGACAAAACTATGCAAGGATTCTTTCTGGTCTATCATCAAGATAATCTAAGGAATATGATGTGATATTACAATGCAAAGTAGTTTAAATAAATACAAGCAAAGATGACCGTTGATATATTCAAGCCATTGTCTAAACATAAGATAGGAAATCTTCTTGTCATTGAGATCATTCTGCACATGTTGCAAAGCGCCTGTCTATTAATGCTATTAAGCTATACTGTGATATTGCAAAATATAATACCACCGTTTCTATGGACATTTCTGCTTATTTTCAGTCTAGTAACATTCCAAAAGTTCCATAATTGGATCCTCTACTACCCCTTAGATTATTGGTTTTCTGATTGCTTACATGTATATACACATTATTCAATACTATATTTAATAGATTTAATATATCTGTTTCTGTTTGCATTACTCAATATTTATCTTCTTTGTAGAATATCCATAATCCAAGATTATTGTGTTCTTTATTCAGTGTTTATAGGAATTTTAACCGGCATTAAATTATTGATTGTATTTTATGGTTCCTTTATTTTCATACTTTTGGGTATCCAGCCTAAAGATGCAAGTCCTGTTTGAATAATAAATTATTTTATTAGTCACAAATACCTAGAAAATCCAATTGTAGTAAACATTAAGAGCTCATAGATCTCTGGAACAGCTACAGGCTTTAAGAAAACTATCTTCAAGACAAAAGACAAGACGGGGAACAAGTCGACGTTCAACATTCCATAAAAGCTCCAAGCAATGAAATAACTAAAAATAATGACATTAGTTCACATCGACCTCTCCAGCCTGAATTTGAAGTTTTGTTAGAATAATAAATTATTTTATTATGAGATATGCATTTACAAAAAAAAGAAAAGAAACACTATTCGCCATTTGCCTGCAAAGTAAGGTAATAAGCTTGGAAGGGCAAGCGAGGTTATCAACCTCAGCTAATTAAAACGACGTTCATATCACGCTACTCAATTACAAAAGAATCATAACTGATGAAGGAAGAAAGGAAATAAAGAGAAAGAGGAAAAGACCTCCCCCACGCTGCGTTCCCCAGCAACAAGTGTGGTGTCAGTATTTTTTTTTCACACCGCTGCAACAGGCTGTAACACCCCTGCCACACCTTGCTGTAGCTTTGCGCGCCCCAGCAAAATGTATGAAAGGTACTAATTTTTAACTGCGTAAAACTTGCGGATATACAACATTCTTCGCTGTCCCACTATGTGTGCATATAAATAGATTGTAAGGTTTACCGACTCTTAAACATGAAACATATAATTATCCATGGGAAAAATAATCCGTATTTAGATATATACCATATTTTTCTAATGATTGCCCATGAGCTTTATTGATGATGATTGCAAATGCTAATTGAATTGGGAATTGCAATCTTTTAAATTGAAAAGGCAGATCCGTTGGAATCATGGGAATGAGAAGACTATGAATGACGTCATTAAAAGTATATAAGGGGGCGATTCAAAGATAAATTTTAGTATAAATCCTACAGTGACAGAAGACACAGCCGAGGAAGCTGCTCAAAGAGTTAATTCAAAGAGAAATTTTAGTATAAATCCTACAATGGTGGAAGAAACAACCAAGGAAGCGGCTCAAAGAGTTAATGCCAAAAGGCTTGCGGCTAAAAGAGAAATTAAGAAAAGAAAGCGTGTCGAGGAATCACAAGAACAACGTGAAAAGAGGCTTGCGCCTCAAAGAGAAATTACCAAAAAAAATCGTGTCGAAGAATCACAAGAACAACGTGAAAACAGGCTCCCGGCTCAAAGAGATAATACCAAAAAAATCGTGCCGAGGAATCACAAGAACAACTTGAAAACAGGCTTGAGGCTCAAAGAGAAATTACCTAAAAAATCATGCCGAGGAATCACAAGAACAACGTGAAAACAGGCTTGCGGCTCAAAGAGATAATGCCAAAAGAAAGCGTGCCGAGGAATCACAAGAACAACGTGAAAACAAGCTTGCGACTCAAAGAGATAATGTCATAAGAAAGCGAACCGAGGAATCACAAGAGCAACGTGAAAATTTTCGCCTAGCATTCAGGTAAAGCCCAGTCGATTATTATAGCTTTAGTAGATGTGTTCAAATCGGGATTATGTCTAAAATTTGTCCCTATTCCAAGGCCTTGAAATTTAATGGTGCAACAATGGGAATGTGTTGCGCCTCAGGAAAAGTTAAACTTCCTCAACTGGCTGCACCACCAGAGCCATTGAAGACTTTATGACGTTATAGACCGGGACAACGGGATACAAGGTATATAAATGACGACCGGGACAATCAAAGAGAAATTACAGACTGGGACACCGGGACACAAATAACGACAGGGATACAGGGAATATAAATGACGACCGGGACACAGTGACAAAACTACAACAGGGACGCTGAAAGGGCACAGGGGGGATATATAAATGACGACTGGGATACAGGGAATATTTGATTAGCAATCACCATCAACAAATCTTAAGGACAATCATTAGAAAAATGCGGTATAGATATTATAATACGGATTGTTTTCCCATGGAAAATTATATGTTGCATGTTCAAGAGTCGGTAAACCTGACAATCTATTTATTTGCACAGACAATGGGACAGCGAAGAATGTGTCCCACCTGTGAATATAGATAAATATATATATATATATATATATATATATATATATATATATATATATATATATATATATATATATATATATATATATATATATATATATAGTTTTAATGTTGCTCTTTACTTTCATTTAAAAAAAAACTTTTTTTTTTTAATTTTATCTAAAGATGGCCTCATCGGAATTTTTTTGACTTATTGAAAACCTATTCAAAATCAGATATTTCTAATACCGAGTTTTAGCTAACGCTAATTTGAGCCAACATTTTTCATAGGGTCGTATGGAAAATTCTGATTGGCTCCGAGTTAGCGCTAGCTAAACCTTGGAACTAGTAAAATATCATAATAAACTGATCTTGAAGTAGTATATGGTTCGTGATTTGGAACTTTAACCATTTCTGTACTGTATCGAAATCCTACACCTTGATTGTTTCTCCTTCTTCTGTTTATGGAAATCGATTTCCGAGCCGTTTAGTTTTTTAGCTGTTTACTTTTATTTTTACACTACTGCTGATAGCTGCCTTATTCTAAGAGCCAAAAGTGTATATTTGACACATTAAATCAAAATTTTGAGATTGCCATTTTGTTCAACGTCATTAAGAAGTCTGGAAATTATGTCTTTAAGGATGACAACCCCCTCCTAGCTACATCTTTCAGGGTATACAGCCTTGGGGGTATATAAGGTATATATATAGAAAAGGTGATTTTATGAGCTTGGGAGAGGGCTTATTTGATTGGGAATCCAATTTTCTAGTGCTCTTTTTAAGATTCATATTGATCATTTACGCTTTACTAAAATGAAAGTAAGTTTGAAATGTTTTCACCTTTCTTAACATCATAAATGAAAATTATAAAAGCCTTAATGAGTATACTTCAATTTGACTGAAAATCCACGGTCATTTTTTTTTTTTTTCAGTAAAGTACAAATTGTGTTCTGGTCTTGACAAGGCATGGGGATTATCAGCCTCACTCATGTTAATTTTTGTTCGTTTTGAGTTTGACTCGGCTATTTATTGTAATCTCTGTTCATTTCGGATTTAATTTATTTATTGATAGTGATAGTTCTACGTTTGGAAGATTGTTCGACCTTAATTTTCGCTAGGAATAGAAAATCCCAATCTAAGCTGAGCCTGAAACCTTTGTATAACATGGAATCTGACTATGGTATACTCTTTTCTCTTTATATATCTGTCTCTATTTTTCTCACAATCTTTTGCTCTCATCTTTCCTTCTCTCTCTTCCTCTCAATGTATGTCTCTCTCTTGCGTTGTAAATGCAGCACATAAGTGTAACTAATAAAGTAGAGATAATCATAATACCTTCCACTCCAGCAAACGATGCCCATGCTCCAAAGAATATACTGTAAAGCTGAAAGAAAGACATGATTGACTGCAAATACGCTATTTTACTAACATACTACGGAAAAGAAGTTTAATTTGCACATTATAGATTTAAGAAAAAAAAAATCCTTTTCGGTGTCTTCTTATTTTGAAATACTTTCCCCCTAATATTTTCGTAAATTGGAGCCAAAATTCAGAACCAAATAAAAAAGAAAGTTGGAACACTAATTTAATGTGTTTGATTTCCTAAGGGAGCAAGCTGCTGCCCCAAGGTAAGATACCTTTGGATCCCAAATTTAGCAAAATCACTGCCCGACTAAGACCCTAAGGAATACCAGCCACGGTATTGAAGACCTGGATTTAATGAGAACCGGTTCTTAGTTACTGACGACAATTCTGACACAAAGACTACAACGTGTCTGTAATAACGCAAAAAAAAAAAACAAAACAGTATGCTATATTTTAATCAATCTTAGTGTTCAGGTTTTTTTTCAGGTTTGTAATTATAGTAGCGAGAAATACAGAATTACAAAAATACAGAAGGTATTTCAGTAGTAACTTCTAACAGCTATCAGCTTGTTTTGAAAGATTGCGGAATTCTGAGTTAATTGTCATTCTGAGAATAAAATTGAAATACAGAGCCTCAAGAGCAAACACAATTTTCACAAGACTACTACTGCTACTACTACCAACAAGGCAACAACTCACCGCAGCACCAAGCCACCTGAGGCCAACACAGCTATGCACGCTCCTCCTCCATCCCAATTTGTTCAAAGCCCCCCTCTTTACACCCTCCCAAGAAGTTCTATTTCCCTTAAATCTTTCCATATGACTTCCTCCCACTTCAGACAAGGACGACCTGCTTTCTGTTTAGCCCTAGACGGTTGGCTTAAAATGACAATCTTCGGCAATCTGTAATGCTTCCTCCGCAGATGGTGCCCTAACCATCTAAAACTTTCTTTCATTATAGCCCTAGAGAGTTGGATTGAACCATATTTTTCATACAGCCTCCTGTTTGAAATACTATAAGAATAAATACAATAAGAACTAGACCTACGTTGCCTGAGCAACGTGAACTGTTGTGGCAACCTTTCACTGGCTTTGCCGAATAAAGTGTTGCGAGAGCAACACTTTGGTTTTGTTTCTTTGCTATCGGTTAAACGCTGAAGTTGTCAGCCGATCGAAGCTTTTAAAACGTTATGTTCAAAGAAGAACGCGATCAGTAATCACATGATCAACGGCTATTCCTCAGCGTTGAAATAATAACAATAACAAAAGAATATTGAAAGAAGAGACTAAATTGACTTTGCAGCCAGTTGAACTTTATCCTTTTAAATCGTAGACATCGTGACGGATGAAAACTTGGAACAATATCTTATATAATCTAGTTGGTATTATAAAGCTATCCGTAATTTTTTAGGATTAAAATACCAAAGGTGACGCTAATTATTACGAAACTACCTCATTGTTTTACGTTATCGTTTGTATCCGTTGCGTAACCGCTTAATTCTAGGTTACAGTGAGTATGGGTAGGCTACACCAACTAGCAAAAGTTACGTATGAATACAAAGAAAGGAAATAAAAAATGAAAAGAGAAAAAACAAATAGATGAAAAAACGAGGATTTTATCAGCCAGTAGAAAAACATGAAAAACAAGCAGATATTTCGACAAGGACCTCCACCAAGTCGTCCTCAGTGCTAAAAAAAAGAAACAACAGCAAAAGCTCGTGTAGTCCACTTATAAAGGTTAGATTTTGCTGTTGTTTCTCCTTTGTTTCTTTTTTTTCCCTTTCTTTTTCATTTCCTTTCTTTGTTTTCATACGTCATGCATAGCCAGTATGGTCTCAGAACGTATTTACTACTAAAAGTTACGAGCCCTTCTTCACTGAAGATGATTGTGGCCTAACAGACGATTATTATTTACAATTCCCCTGCATGTCTTACCACTGGAACCAAATTGGACTTACCATGATAGTTTACCAGTTTGATAGTTTACCCTTGAAACTATCAAACTGGTATATCTCATGAAGAAATTTTTTTACCAAAAAATGGATGACATACACTTTAATCAGCTCATCAAGAGCTATCGAATGCCGTCGAAAAAAAAAATATATCTGTCTTAGTTCAAAAGTTGATTTTTTGCCGTAGGCCTACTTTTTAGCGTAACCACTTAGAAAGGAGCAAAGGATAAGCTCCAATTTTTTGGATTTTTTTCCACGAAACAATAGAAGACGGAGGTTAAGACTCAGAACACTTTATCCATCATTTAACAAGAGAAGAGAACTGTTTCTTATCTTTTTTATCTTGATACTAAGATTTCTTTTTATGGCACTTGGTATTAACCAAGTGACATATAGCAGTCGCCAATTCTGTCGGTCTGTCTGTCGGTCCCGGTTTTGCTACTTTAGGCACTTCCAGGTAAGCATGGACGATGAAATTTGGCAAGCGTATCAGGGACCGGACCAGATTAAATTAGAAATAGTCGTTTTCCCGATTTTACCATCTGGGGGGGAGTGGGGGTCCGGTTAATTCGCGAAAAATAGAAAAAATGAAGTATTTTTAACTTATCAGCGGGTAATTGGATCTTAATGAAATTTGATGTTTGGAATGATATTGTATCTCAGAGCTTTTTATTTTAAATCCCTACCGGATCTGATGACATTGGGGGGAGTTGGAGGGGGAAAACCTAAAGTCCCGGTTTTGCTACTTTAGGCACTTCCAGGTAAGCTAGGACGATAAAATTTGGCAAGCGTATCAGGGACCGGACCAAATTAAATTGGAAATAGTTATTTTCCCGATTTGACCATCTGGGGGGGGGGGAGTGGGGGCCGGTTAATTCGGAAAAAATAGAAAAAATGAAGTATTTCTAACTTATGAGCGGGTGATTGGATCTTAATGAAATTTGATGTTTGGAATGATATTGTGTCTCAGAGCTCTTATTTTAAATCTCGACTGGGTCTGATGACATTGGGGGAGTTCGAGGGGGGAAGCCTAAAATCTTGGAAAACACTTAGAGTGGAGGGATCGGGATGAAACTTGATGGGAAAAATAAGCGCAAGTCCCAGATACATGATTGACATAATCGGAACTGATTTGCTCTCTTTGGGTTAGTTGGGGGGGGGGAGTAATTCTTAAAAATTAGAAAAATGAGGTATTTTCAACTTACGAACGGGTGATCGGATCTCAATGAAATTTGATGTTTAGAAGGATATCGTGTCTTAGAGCTCTTATTTTAAATCCCGACCGGATCTGGTGATGGGGGCGGGGAATTGGGAGGGGGAAACCTAAAACTTGGAAAACACTTAGAGTAGAGGGATCGGGATGAAACATGGTGGGAAAAATAAAAACAAGTCCTAGATAGATAATTGACATAAACGGAACGGATCCGTTCTCTTCTGGGTAGTTGGGGGTGGGGGGTATTTCTAAAAGAAATTGAGGTATTTTTAACTTACGAACGGGTGATCGGATCTCAATGAAATTTGATATTTAGAAGGATATCGTGGCTCAGAGCTCTTATTTTAAGCCCGACCGGATCTGGTGACATTGGGGGGGGGATTTGGGAGGGAGAAACCTAAAAATTGGAAAACACTTAGAGTGGAGGGATCGGGATGAAACTTGGTGAAAAAAAACACGAGTCCTAGATACATGATTGACATAACCAGAACGGATCCGCTCTCTTTGGGGTAGCTGGGGGGGGGGGCTAATTCTGAAAAATTAGAAAAAATGAGGTATTTTTAACTTACGAACGGGTGATTGGATCTCCATGAAATTTGATTTTTAGAAGGATATCGTGTCTCAAAGCTCTTATTTTAAATCCTGACCGGATCTGGTGACATTGGGGGAAGTTTGGGGTGGGGAAACCTAAAATGATGGGAAACACTTAGATTGGAGGGATTGGGATGAAACTTGGTTGGAAAAATAAGCAGAAGTCTTGCATACGTGATTTACATAATTGGAACAGATCCGCTCAATTGCGGGGGGGGGGGGGGGTAATTCTGAAAAATAAGAAAAATGAAGTATTTTTAACTTACGAACGAGTGATCGGATCTTCATGAAACTTCATATTTAGAAGGACCTCGTAACTCCCGATCCCGACCAGATCTTTTGACATTGTGGGGATTTGGAGGGGGAAATCGTGGAAAAACACTTGGAGTGTAGGAATCGGGATGAAGCTTGGTGGATAGAATAAACAAATGCCCTTGATACGTGATTGACAGAATTGTACTGGATTCACTCTCTTTGGGGGAGTTGGGGGGATGGGTTCAGTGATTTGGCGAGTTCGGTGCTTCTGGACGTGCTAGAGCGATGAAAATTGGTAGGCGTGTCAGGGAGCTGCGCAATTTGACTTGATAAAGTCGTTTTCCCAGATTCGACCATCTGGGGGGCAAAAGGGAGAGGAAAAATTAGAAAAAATTAGGTATTTATAACTTACGAGTGGGTGATTGGATCTTAATGAATTTTGATATTTAGAAGGACTTAGTGACTCAGAGCTCTTATTTGAAATCTTGACTGGCATTAAGCCTCTTAATTTCCTTTTTAAATCAATCTATTGATTCATAAAATTTTGTTAGAGCTCATACCATATGATCTCTTGGCTCTTAGCTTTTCTCGCTTCGTCACAAGTGCCATATGAGCTCTTAGCTCTTGTTTTTTAGGGTGTTCCCTTTTATGAGGGTACCGAAACTGACTCAATCAGTAGAAAAGGAAAATTATGGAAAACTTCCAAATATCTTGTTCCTTTTTTAGGGGGGGGGGTGGAGAAGGATATCAGACCCAAACATTACCGCTAAGGCCTTGGAGCCGACTTTATGTTAATTGAAAATGCAAGTTGGTTTGATGCTATATAATTGCAGTACAAGCCTTTAGTTAAGCGTTTTTTCATGCTGTATGGCGATCGTTGATATACATGATAAGTCTAGCTAAGCCTTTTGTAGAATCTGAGGTCTTGGGATGGTCTCTTCGCAGAATTTCCGGTAAAACTGAAAGCTTTCGGTAAAAATATAGAAAAGCTCTAGTAACATACGGCATCAGAAAACGATGGTAGAATTTTTAAGCAGCATTCAAATTGACCTTGTTTTCTCTGTGCTCGTCGATTTTCTCTTCTAGTTTTAATCAAACAACTTAAAAAGGGTTGTTCTAAGCATAGTTGTAATTTTAAAATTTAAATATGCTACTCTTCTTTTATGAATGTAACTAGGGAGCTCATTGTTCCTAGAATTAGAAATAGGCGCTTTGTTAAGAAAAGGGAGAAAACATTTCAGCCCCCTCATGCAATTGCTGTTTGTTTTCTAGTTCTGATTTGTATAGCCAGCTCTAATGCTGAAACAAAACCCGAATGAAGTTTAAACTAGAAGTGGACATGAATCTGAAAATAGGAAGAGGCCTGAGCAAGGTGTATGTTTGTTTTGTCCAGAAATTGCATTAAATTTGCAATCCACTTAAGCTAGTTCCCCCGTATGCGACAAATGAATGGTACATAGTGCCTCCAGGCTTCGAGGAGTTGATCCTCTAATTACTCCATCGTTGATATAATGTCTATTAGGAAACCAGAAATAGCCACTATAGTCTCTATAGTGGGTTTGAATGCCAAATGTGTTAAGCACAATTGTTCTGTATATTATGAAGTAAGAATTATTTTCTAACTTCACATTTTCTAAATACTTCCCCTTCCCCTTCAATGTGCAAATATACAGCCCAGATGATATATTTTCCATCTATTCTGTTACTTCTCTGTCCTGTCTCACGCTAAGCTGAAAGAAAATAACCAAAAAAATCGGTTCTATATTGCGTCAATGATTGAACAAGTTGAGCAGTAGGGGCTATATCATAGACGTACCTGACATTATTTGATAATTGTGGAAACGGGTGTCTGAAAAGTGGCTGGTTAGCCTGCGTTTTATCTTAAGATTAAATTAAAAAAACAAGTTCTTTTAAACGAAAGTAAGGAGCGACATTAAAACTTAAAACGAACAGAAATTACTCCGTATATGAAAGGGGCTTTTCTTCCTCAACGCCTCCCTCTGTACGCTAAAGTTTGACTCTTTCTCTTAGCTCTACTTTTTTTAAAATGAAAAAACTTTAGCGTAAAGAGCGGGGCGTTGAGGAAGAAAAGCCCCTTTCATATACGGAGTAATTTCTTTTCGTTTTAAGTTTTAATGTCGCTCCTTACTTTCATTTAAAAAACTTATTTTTTTTATTTAAATTCTGGACGTTTTTTAATTCATGCATGTTTTGATCTTGGCTTCCTCACATAAATAATTAAAACGAAATTTACATATTAATTTTCTTTTTGGCTAAATGGCTTTCTCATAGTTTTAATCGGAAGATTTTGAGAAAAAAGCAGAGAGGGAGGAATCCTAGCTGCCCTCTAATTTTTTGATTACTTAAAAAGGCAACTAGAACTTTTAATTGTTTTACGAACATTTTCATTTGTAAAAAATATACGGAAAAAGAGATTGAAGAAATGAAATTTAAATACCATGACCATAGTTTAACGCTATTGGGAGACTTTAACGCGTACACCAGCGTGAAAGAAGAAGTAGTGGATACAGTGATTTGTGAGGAAGTGGTTCCAGCTCCTAAGGCTTACGGGATTACAAGAAGTAACATGGATGAAGGTAGGAAGTTGAATATTTGGGGTAAAAGGCTTTTGGATCTTTGTAGAGAAAATGGGCTAGTTATAGGGAATGGGAGGTTTGGGAATGATAAGGGTAAGGTGGACTTTACGTGTTTTACGGGTGCGAAAGGGAGTGTTATTTATTATGTACTGGTGGACGTTTCCCTCGCGATGGATGTTAGAAATGTAGAAGTTCTCCCCTTTGTAGGTTCAAATCATTTCCCAGTTTTAATAGAAATCTTGCAAAATTTTCCGACGAATGCTCTACAAACACAGCATAGAGGAAATTTCCAGAGAAAAGAAATTTTAAAAAGAGAAATGTCGAAATCCGAAATACACAAAATAGAAGAAAAATTACTTGATAAGAAGGTTCAAGAGGAACTGAAGGTCTTGAAAGAAGGTAAATTACCAGTCGATCAGATGATCGACGGGCTAAACGGAATTATTCATGAAATAACGCCTAAAGTGTCCCCTAAGAGCGAACGAAAGGAATTTTTTGATGATGAATGTTTAGTAAGGAAAAAAGAATTGATGCAATTAGTAGAAAAAGTGAAGGCCCTCAAAGAGAGTCCCCTAAAAGTGACAGTAGTTCTCCAGATGAAAGCTATCCGGCAAATTATAAACAGTTATTGAAACAGAAAAAAAGAGAAGCGGAAATAAGGGATATAAAACTATTATCGGAGAGTTTTAAAATGAATGACATGAAAGTATTTTGGAGGAAAATTCAAAACCCTAAGAAAAGAAAATCTACCCAACAAAAATGACCAGAACCAGAAACATGGCCACAATATTTTGAAATAGGAAACGATACAGCACCTCTTGGAGTGCTAAACTCTATCCCGACGGAGGGAACTTGTTTTCCGCTCCAAGAGCATGACTACAGTTTGCTGGAGGAAACAAAGGAGGAGGAAATAAAAAACATTTTGAAGAATCAGAAAGGGGGCACAGCGCCGGGGCTGGATGGAATCCCTATTATGGTTTATAAGAAGTTCGCACTGTCATTCATTCCCATAATGGTCCTCATCTTCAATGCAAATCTTAGCACATGTAAATGGCCCGAAGCATGGAAGACGTCAGTAATTTTGCCGCTTTTCAAAAAGGGAAATGTGGAGGAACACTCCAATGAGTAAAATATTTGGGAAAATTATTGATGTTAGACTGTCAAAATGGCTTGAAGTGTACAAAAAAATTAAAGAAGAGCAAGGAGGCTTCCGGGCCGGATACAATACAGCGGACAGAATATTTGTACTGCATGCCCTCTCTGAAAAATATGGAAAAGGAAAAAATAAATTTTACGTGGCTTTTTTAGACCTCCAAAAAGCTTTCGATAGCGTGGATAGGGAATTACTGATAATGGAATAAATTAAAATTGGACTACCAGGTCATTTTGCACAGCTGGTAGCTAATATGTATGGAAGTACAAAAGCAGTCGTTAGAGTGTTTGGAAAAGGAGATTCAAGGATATTTGAACAGACAAGAGGTGTTAAACAAGGAAGGGCCCTATCACCTCGGCTATTCGGAATATTCGTAAACGACATTATAGAATTCTTGGAGAAAAGATGGGCCCCAACCGTTAAGCTCGGCAACAGAACGATTTCGGCTCTGCTGTTCGCCGACGACATGGCATTAGTAGCGAAAACAGCTCGTGAACTACAAATTTTAATTGACCTGATGGCAGAATACCTTGAATCGAAGAAATTACGTCTAAACCTCGGGAAGACGGAGATAATGATCTTCAATAAAGGAGGAAGAAGGAATTTGGTCGAGAACGAGAAATTTCGGTTCAAAGAACAAGAGATTAAGGTAGTGGAAAAGGCGAAATATTTGGGATTTACCCTGACACCTAACTGCAGTTGGAAGGAACATGTGAGCGAAATGTCAATGCGAGGGAAAACAGCAGTGGGTTCAATATTACGTAATGACCTAGTGAAAAAGTCGAAGTCATTAAAAATGTTTAAGCAAATATTTGATTCTAAAATTAAACCGGCAATCCATTACGGAGCCGAGCTATGGGGCCTGGAGGCCGCGGAGAAGCTAGAATCAGTCCAGTTTAGATACTACAAAAGACTCTTTGGGCTGCACCAGACAACACATAACCAGCTAATCAAAGGAGACTTCAGCATCTTCTCACTGAAATTGCACCGGCTTTATCAAGTACTTAAGTTTTGGCTGATATTAACCCAACTTCCTGAGGACCGATTGGCTAAACAAGCTTATAATGATTTGCTTCGAATTAATAGGAAAACTACTTGGACTCAACAAATCAACAAATCTCTTGACAAACTAGGCTTGTCTTATTTGTGGATGGAAGGAAACGGACCCGGAAACACACAATGCCTTCCAGAAATTATGCTGAGATTGAAAGACCAAGAGATACAAGAGTGGGGTTGTTTAGTACGTTCGTCGGAAAAACTGAAGGAATATAGTAAAGTAAAAGAAATTTTTGGGGAAGAATATTATTTTAAGGTAAATTTACCTTTTAGATATTTAAAATCATGGATCCAGTTGAGGGGAAATTGCCTTCCAGTACATAGGGGGACAGAAATTCAAAAAAAAATAAGGGTACAAATGGTAAGTGTGGGTATTGCGGAAAAGAGGATAATAATTTAGCCCATTTCCTCATGGAGTGCCAGGAGCTTGAAAGTCTTAGGGATGAAATTTGGGGGGACCATCGGTTGCTGCTGCTTTCTGATATCCTGAGGTCTTCGATGCCTGGAACCATATGCAAAATGGCACGATATGTGGAAAAGGCGGGAGAGGATCAGTCGAGCCCGAGTGAATGAAAATAAGTATTGTTTTATATTGAGTGTGTATTCTGTGCAGTGTTGTATTATTAAATCATGTTGTGTATGGCCGTAGGGCTCAAATAAAATTTCTTTCTTTCTTTCTTTCTTTCTTACGTAACGAACTTCTATATTCGTATATTTTTATTGCGTATATGTGGGAGTTCACCCCTCGTCGATACCTCGCTCTTAACACTAAAGCTTAAATCCTGTCCCAATTTCTTAAGAATGGCCCTTGAATCACAAAGGCCGTAGAATAATTAGTTGAAATTACTAAAAATACTTTCGCGTAAAGAGCGAGGTATTACGAGGAGGTAAACCCCTCATATGCGCAATAATTTTTCCTCGTTTTAAGTTTTAATGCTGCTCCTCACTTTCAGTAGAAAAAACTTCTCATATTTATTTTTTCCTTGTTTTTTTAAATAATGCAAAAAAATACTGCGCCCCCTTCATTGAAAGTCTCTTCCCCATGAGAAGTTTTTCCAGGGGAAGATCCTCCTGCATAACCCCACCTCAACTCTCCCTCCCAAACCAAAAAAAAATTCCCCTGAAAAGTCCGTACACTTCCCAGTAACCATTACTATATGTAAACACAGGTCAAAGTTTGTAACTTGCAACCCCTCCCAGGGAGACTGCGGGGTGGTAAGTCGTCCCCAAAGACATATTTATTAGGTTTTTTGACTATGGTGAATAAAATGGCTATCTCAGAATTTTTATCCGGTGACTTTTGGGAAAACATGAGCGTGGGAGGGGGCCTAGGTGCCCTCCAATTTTTTTGGTCACTTAAAAAGGGCACTAGAACTTTTAATTTTCGTTAGAATGAGCCCTCTTGCGACATTCTAGGACGACTGGGTCGATACGATCACCCCTGGGAAAAAAAAACAAAAAAACAAATAAACACGCATCCATGATTTATCTTCTGGCAAAAAATGCGAAATTCCACATTTTTGTTGATAGGAGTTTGAAACTTCTACAATAAGGTTCTCTGATATGCTGAATCTGATGGTGTGATTTTCGTTAATATTGTATGACTGTTAGGGGATGGTTTCTAAAATGAGGCAAAGTTTCTCAGGCTCGTAACTTTTGATAGGTTTCCATTTTTTAGATTCCATTTTTTAGAGTTTTGGTTACTATTGAGCCGGGTCGCTCCTTACTGCAGTTCGTTACCACGAACTGTTTGACAGGCTCATTGGATGCTCAAAGTTCAAGTATTTATTCTCTAAATCAATATAGAAATAATATAGGTTTGCTTCTACACAGCAATTCAGCCTACAACAGTATGAACAACTGACGTGAAAAACTACTATAGGTAGATATTAGGCTTGACTACTGATAGTAGATATTTTATAGTGATAGTAGATATTAGGCTTGACTAGCAGTAGGCGGAAATCTGTATTTTCGTTGCGTAAGAAACTCGTGGTCAGTGGAATCACTGACGGCCGTACATTAAGTATGCTATTGCCTATATTTCACCTTCCTTAAAAGGATATTCATATCTATATATTCAGTCTGTTTAAACCTGAAGGGGGTTCAGAACCCAAAGTGATCGGAATTGCTGCGATCCTTCGGACCCATGTTACGGATCTTCTTTCCTTTCTTCTTGTGTGACTGCCATTGTTATTAAAGTTTTTTTTTGTATAATTTGCTGTCCTGATCACACCAAACGTGACGGATATGATGTAATTTCACATGGTGTAAATAACACCTCGTCTTTTCGAAATTTTAATTTTTGTAATTTTCCATAGATAATTTCGTAATTTTAAGCAAATATAACTGGTAAAGGTTTTGAAAAAAATGTTTTATCTACGAAAAAACTTTAAAATTCCAGCAAGCACCGGGTAGTGACCCTTCTCATTAATATGCATGTAAAACCCCATCAGGTTGAATTTGAGTTAAAAGGTTCTGGATTATTTTTTGTCCGATCATAATTTCCATCGCATATGTTCAATGATGTAAATACGCCTTTGCAAATAAAACCAATAGTTAAGAAATCACAAGACAAATTTAATCAATTTGTAGACTCATCGAAAAAAACAAACTGGCATATGCCCTTTCGTTTTGGGACAGCATTATTATTACTGCTATTACCAGCGGTGAATGTTCTATGATGCCAGTTCTTTTTTGTATAATCTGAATTCCCTTACTCCTCTTAAGCTTGACTGTCTATATATCATCGATATTCTTTTATAAGGGAAGGGGATGGGTCGTTCAAGTGGTTGTTACCTGTTTCCTTTTCGAATCAGGTTACATTATGTGAATCAGATTGATAGGAAATTTCTTCGTATTGTCTCATCCCCTCGCAATACCTTTAATTTGGAAATTCCAATGTTGATAGTAAAGTGAAAAAAAAAAATAGCTCAAAGTATCAGTAAATCAAACAGTTCGTAGTAACAAACTGTAGAAAGGAGCGACCCGGCTCAATAGTAACCAAACTCTAAAAAATGGAATTTTGATACCAATAGTTACATCAAAAGAATTATATTTTAATGCTGATTTTAAATATGTAAGCTTCATCAAGATTAGTCTTACCCATCAAAAGTTACGAGCCTGAGAAAATTTGCCTCATTTTAGAAAATAGGGGAAAACACCCGCCAAAAGTCATACGATCTTAACAAAATCACACCATCAGATTCAGCGTATCAGAGAACCCTATTGTAAAAGTTTCAAGCTCCTATCTACAAATTTGTGGAATTTCGCATTTTTTGCCAGAAGACAAATCATGGATGCGTGTTTATTTGTTGTTGTTTTTTATTCCAGGGGTTATCTTATCGACTGAGTGGCCCTAGAATGTCGCAAAAGGGCTCATTCTAACGGAAATTAAAATTTCTAGTGCCCTTTTTAAGTTACCAAAAAAATTGGAGGATACCTAGGCCACCTCCCACACTCATTTTCTTCCCAAAGTCACCGGATCAAAATTCTGAGATAGCCATTTTATTCACCATAGTCGAAAAACCAAATAACTATGTCTTTCGGGACGAATCACTCCCCCGCAGTCCCCGTGGGAGGGGCTGCAAGTTACAAGCTTTGACCTGTGTTTACATATAACAATGGTTACTGGGAAGTGTACAGACGTTTTCAGGGGTATTTTTTTGGTTTGGGAAGGAGAGTTGAGTTGAGGGGTTGCGTGGGAGGATCTTTCCATGGAGGAACTTCTCATGGAGGAAGGCACTTTCAATGGAGGGGGCGCAGGATTTCCTAGCATTATTTAAAAAACAATTAAAAAATAAATATGAAAAGTTTTTTCTACTGAGAGTGAGGAGCAGCATTAAAACTGAAAACGGACAGACATTATAACGCATATGAGGGGTTTACCTCCTCATAATACCTCGCTCTTTACGCTAAAGTATTTTTAGTAATTACAACTACTTATTCTACGGCCTTTGTGATTCAGGGGTCATTCTTAAGGAACTGGGACAAAATTTAAGCTTTAGTGTAAAGAGCGAGGTATCGACAAGGGGTGAGCCCCCTCATATACGCAATAAAAATATATGAATACAGAAGTTCGCTATGTAAGTTAATTCGTAAGTTACGTATATTTTTTACTTATGAAAACGTTCGTAAAAAATTTAAAATTATAGTTGCCTTTTTAAGTAATTAAATAATTGGAGGGTAACTAGGCCTCCTCCCTCGTTTCTTTTTTCTCAAAATCTTCCGATTAAAACAATGAAAAAGTCATTTAGCCAAAACAAATTAATACGTAAATTTTGTTTTAATTATTTATGTGCGGAGAGCCAAGATCAAAACATGCATTAATTCAAAAACGTTCAGAAATTAAACAAAAAAAAAGTTTTTTTAAAATGAAAGTAAGGAGCGACATTAAAACTTAAAACGAACAGAAATTACTCTGTATATGAAAGGGGCGTTTCCTCCTCAACGCCCCGCTCTTTACGCTAAAGTTTGACTCTTTCTCTTAACTCTACTTTTTCAAACAGTAAATAACTTTAGCGTAAAGAGCGGGGCGTTGAGGAGGAAAAGCCTCTTTCATATACGGAGTAATTTCTGTTCGTTTTAAGTTTTAATGTCGCTCCTGACTTTCATTTAAAAAAAACTTGTTTTTTTGGTTTAATCTAGAAGTATAAGTGATTCAAATTGATACTCCAGAATTTCCAAATGAAAAGGGAATGAAAGAGTCCAGATACTCCAGAATGAAAGGGAATAAAAGAGCAGTATGCGACAAATGAATCGTAATGCACAGTGTTTCCAGGCTTCGAGGAGTTGATCCTAACTTAATTACTCCAGCGTTGGTGTAAGTCTCTAATAGGAATCAGTGAATCTAGAAGTATAAGTGATTCCAATTGGTACTTTAGAATTTCCTAATGAAAAGGGAATGAAAGAGTCGAACTTCCATCGATTTGAATACTGAAAAAAAAAGGAAAGGAATACTAAGGTAGACAGTCATGTTAGTTGATGCCGAAGGGCCAGAAAAAAGAAACAAAGCTTAAAAATATTTACTCAAAAAAGCAATAAATTAGACACCGAATAAAATTCAAAGTCAGAAGAAATCAATACTAAAAAAGATGTGCTGAAATATCAGCCTTAAAAATAATTAAATTAAAAAAAAATAGTTTTTTCAACTGAAAGTAAGGAGCGACATTAAAACTTAAAACGAAAAGAAATTATTGAAACGGGTTTTCCCCTCCGCAATCCCTTGATCTTTACGCTAAAGTTTTTAATTGTTTTAAAAATTAGAATTGTGGCAAAGAGTCAAACTTTAGCGGAAAATGTGAGGGATTGCGGAGGGGAAAACGCATTTCATATACGGAGTAATTTCTGTTCGTTTTAAGTTTTAATGTTGCTCCTTACTTTCAGTTAAAAAAACTATTTTTTTTTAAATTTAATTTCTGAACGTTTTTGAATTAATGCATGTTTGATTTTGGCTCTCCGCACATAAATTATTAAAATGAAATTCGCATACTAATTCTCTTTTTGGCTAAATGGCTTTTGAGAAATAAGGAGTGGGGAAGGAGGCGTAGCTGCCCTCCAATTTTTCGGTTACTTAAAAAGGCAACTAGAACTTTTAATTTTTGACGAACGTATTTATTAGTAAAAAATATACGTAACTTAAGAATTAACTTACGTAAATAACTTTGTATTCTTATATTTTTATTATTATATGAGGTGGTTTTCCCCCTCGTTAATACCTCGCTCTTTATACTAAATTTGAAGTTTTGTCCCAATTCTTTAGGAATGACCCCTGAATCGGAAAGGCCGTAGAATTAGTAGTTGAAATTACTAGAAATACTTTAGCATAAAGTGCGATATATTTATCTCCTCCTAAATACCTCGCTCTTTATGCTAAAATATTTTTAGAGCCCCTCATATGCTTAATAATCTCTGTTCGTTTTAAGTTTTAATGCTACTCCTTACTTTCAATTGAAAAAAACTTTTTCATGTTTATTTTTTCATTGTTTTTTTTATAGTAATGCTAGAAAATCCTGCGCCCTTTTCATTGAATTTCTCTTCCCCCATGACATATTCCTCCAAGGAAAGATACTCCCACATAGCTCCCTCCCCTCAACATAACCCCCCAAACCATAAGAATCCCCCTGAAAACGTCTGTACACTTCCCAATAACCATTACTATATGTAAACACTGGTCAAAGTTTGTAACTTGCAGCCCATCCCTCAGGGACTGTGGGGGAGTAAGTCATCACCAAAGACATATTTATTATGGTTTTCGACTATGTGGAACAAAATGGCTATCTCAAAATTTTGATTTGTTGACTTTTGGAAAAAATGAGCATGGAAGGGGGCCTAGGTGCCCTCCAATTTTTTGGTCACTTAAAAAGGGCACTAGAACTTTTCATTTTCATTAGAATGAGCCCTCTTGCGACATGCTAGGACCATTTGGTCGATACGATGACCCCTGGGAATAAAACAACAAATAAACACGCACCCGTGATCTGTATTCTGGCAAAAAATACGAAATTCCACAATTTTGTATATAGGAGCTGAAATTTTGCTAAATGGTTTTCTTATACGCTGAATGCGATGGTGTGATTTTCGTTAAGATTCCATGACTTTTAGAGGGTTTTCCTGCTATTTTCCAAAATAAGGTAAATTTTCTCAGGCTCGTAACTTTTGATGACAAAGATTAAATTTGATGAAACTTATATATTTAAAATCAGCATGAAAGTCCGATTCTTTTGATTTATCTTTTAGCTTCAAAATTCCGATTTTTAGAGTTTCGTTTACTATTGAGCCGGGTCGCTCCTTACTGCAGTTCGTTACCACGAACTGTTTGATTTTTTGAGAAAAAATCTATGACTTTTTTCTGAAAAAAAATATACTGATGTTTTTCTAGGCGGTGATTGTTCTATGATACCAGTTGTTATTTTGTATAATCTGAATTCCCGAACTCTTCTTATGCTTTACTGTATATACATCATCGATATTCTTTTATAAGGGAAGGGGCTGGGTAGTTCAAGATGCCGTAAGTGATTCCAATTGGTACTTTAGAATTTCCAAATGAAAAGAGAATGAAAGAGTCGATCTTCCATCGACTTGAATAGTGGAAAAAAGGAATGGAATACTAAGATAGACAGTCATGTTAATTGATGCCGAAGGGCCAGAAAAAAAAGCTTAAAAATATTTACTCAAAGAAGCAATAAACTAGACAAGGAATAAAATCCAAACCCGGAAGATATAAATACTAAAAAAGATGTGCGGAAATATCAGGCTTAGAAATCATTTTTTGAGAAACAATCTATTATTTTTTCTTTTTTTTGAGGAAAAAACTTTAATGATTTTTTTTTTTAGGAAAAATTTATCATTTTTTAAGAAGAGAAAAATATACATTTTTTCCCCTTGTCTTAAATGCTTATCGACAAATGCTGCTATTAACATTTTATTCGCATTTGTAGAACTAATGTAAACCAATCCGAAGTCTAAAGAGCTCCTTATTGAAAATTGGGGTTCAATTGGCTGTCTACATATTGTCACATATATTCATACCAATCTTCTTGTGGCTGTCTTCTGCCAAAGTCTCCATATCTTACAGTTTTTAAGAAAATTGCATGTTTTTTTTTATCATCTTCGGTACGGAAGAACTAGATGAAGACACATACTTTGGTTTGACACTTTCCGAAGTTCGTTACCTTCCCGTCTTTGGCACTCCTTTTTATGTCAGACGTATATTCGGATTTGTGATTCTAGTGTATACGTACTTGGTTTTGGCTGCAGGAAACCGGTGAATCAGTTTTCACCACTGTAATTATTAGGTCGTATTATCGAAAATATAGTACACGGTCACGAATCTATCTGCGCCACAAAGTTTACCGTGTTTAGATTATGGTAGGTCCATCGTTAACTCAAAATTAGTGTCTTGTGTAGATGCTAGGTCTTGACATAGAACAGCCGCATGTAAACCTACTGTTTCCACTTCCAGAGTTTGGCTGTATATTTTCAGTCTTAGGCCTGTCTAGGAATCTAAAATAAAACATTATGCTGCTTTGTATTACCTGTTTTCATTATTGATTAGTTGTGCGTTAGTCCAAATGCCTTTCTATATTTATATGTTGAGCCTATAATAGTTGAGCCGAATCTACTTAGAATGACGTTTTTTTCACTAGATTTTTTTTTTCAAAATACGTTTTAAAATGTTCTGTTACAACGAGCTATGGTTTGTTCTTTATTATAGCATCCACTTTTGCCTTTTTTTGTCCTGTAAGACATTTATAAATGTTCTAACTTAATTGTTGTGTTTGTTGTTTATTTCTTATTTATGTGTTTATGTTCTTAAAATAAATTTATTGAATGCTTGAATATTACTAGTCTTGATCCTCTAAAAATAACTGAAGAAATTATCGGCATCATGCGTTCATTCTGAGTAGAAGATCGGTTTTTTTTTAATTACTAATTTTAAGCAAAAAACACAGGTACCTACAAATGTAGTCTTCTTGAGAAACAATAAGTTGTGGTGAACAATTTATACTATTAAAAAGTTTTTTTTTTAGCTTGAAGTGGAGGGAATGAAATGCTAGTTCTTTCACTTCCTCACTCCGTGGGTGCTCATGGGAAGAATGTCGGAAAAAGTAAGGTGGTTGAAAACAAGCGTTGCCAAGCATAGTATAAGCATTCATGTTCACTCTTGAAAATGCATTTGGACTGTAACATGCCAACGACACTGTAGACTAGCAGCCAGATAAACTTTAAAGACAAAAGAAGAAAAACCTTGAACCACAGAGTCTCACGTGGATCCCTTTAGAAATGATGGCTGATATAAACGACAAAAAGAAATGTCCTTTATTATGCTACAAAAAGCCCAAAGGTGGTAAACTAGTATTAGAAGAAAATCTTTAGAAACGGTCATATACTGATTAAATAACACGTTTCAGTTTCCAATTTGAATTTTTACACATTTAAAGTTAAAAAGTTTGGTAAACTGATGTTTGAAATCTCAATAAAAGTTGGTCCAGGGAGGAACCCCGACGGATCCTGGTGCACATAAAATAGTTATTCTTTACGATTTCTTCATCAAATAAAATTTATTTATTTATCAAATAAAATAAACCAAATTCGTCAAATAAATCAATAAAATTGGGATTATCCCAATAAGATGGCCAAGAAACATTTTGGGTGATTAACTTATGGTCCTAAAATTCTTAAAAGTTGTTCAGAAATATACGCTGATCAACATTTTCAAAAGCTTTAGATGCTCACATGGGAGACTGAATATTGGTTGTATTTCCAATAGCTGATTTTTCTAAGTTAACACAATTCAACTTGGAAATAATTTGTTTTCCGTTTTCAAAAAATTTTCTTAATAGTTATTTTTTTTTGTCTACAATGAATTTTTGTCAATGGAACTGTCAGAACGAAATAGTGGAATTAAAATTGAGAATGGCAGGATTTATTCTGTTCAGGAGTATCAATCTTCCAAGGAAATATCCTTTTTTGTGTCTACTTGTTAGAAATGTGATATATTTTAGCGGCAAATTGGTATTGATATTTTTAACGACAGGAGAAGATTGGCTTTGTTTTATACTGGCTTCATATTCAGTAATCCAAAAGAATTTATTATATCTTTCATAAAATATATGTCAAAATCTTTACTGATTCATATTAATGGTGTTTAGTACACAATATTGATTGTGTGCTAATCAAAGCACACAAGAATTATTTGTAAACAGACTTGGTTTTGATAAACAAGCTATACGATTAACCCTAAGTACTATCTTATCCCACCAGAGGGATAGCAAGCATTACAAGATTCATTTTATACGTGGCGTCAATATAATAAAAAGTCCACTAGAATCTCTATTGACCATGACGGAGTAGTAGGCAGTGACGATTGCAAGTCTTAAGAGTCCCACATAAAAATATAATGAAGTGGCGTGACCGTCTGAAATCAAAACATGTTAACTGCAAAACACAACTTATTTTTCTAAACTTATATAATTGTTTCCGCGAATTATGTTATCTCACCGGATGGCCAGCAAGCAGTGTGAGGTTCGTTTCTTTTTATACGCGGGGTCACTATTTTAAAAGGAAGCAACTAAAAAGTTTATAGATAATGAAGGAGGAATGAGTAGTAACTGGATGTATAATAAATAGCTATACGTAGCAACATTATGCAAGCAAACACGCTCACAAATTAGACAAACAAGAACAAGAATTAACTAGAGAGACTAGTTTATTATTTTGAAAAACTGGTACTTATAGCAACCCCTGTGAAGGATTACGCTGTATATAACTCGAAAACAAACCGGTTTCATCGGTCAGTATTAACAGACAATTAGCTTACGCTCAGTCATTGTTGCCAGGTTGGCTTGTTTCAATCCCCGGTGGCTTATTTCTCTGGACTGGGGCGGGCGTTTTTTTTTGCGGGCTTGGGGCGGAAAACTGGGCTTATTATTTTTTAATTTGGCTTGTTTTGGGCTTTTTTCTACTCCAAAAAATAATATTTCTTATTTTGTTTTTAAGATTTTTTTTTTCAAGTTCAAGTTCATTCTTTTACAAAACTTTCGAGGAAAGAAAAGGAACGGATTTAAGGAAAAGTTTACCCTACGATTCACTAAAGAAGAAGAAGAAAATAAGTAATATGAATCACATGGAAATATGTACTGCAGCAGATTACTAGTTACAATTATTTAATAGAAATGTTTCATCTACAAAACATGGATAAAGGTAAGACTCCAAATACTTTTTTCTTGAAATTGTGTTTGAAATAGATGGAGATGGACTTCATAACCCCCAAGCATGGAACACTCAAAATGTTACAAACGAATACCTTGCAGTTCTACTTTTGTCCTAGGTCATTTTGAATGTCACATTCATTTTGAATGTGAATGTAGAGTGTAAGGAGGCAAAGGCCAGAAGGCCGAAAAGATCCATATAGCCTCAATCTTTATTACATATTCAGGACCTCACTACATGCAGAACTAGTAGCCTAGACTGTGGTTTGTCAGCTCAAACGATTGAAGTAAAAAAAAATATCACAAACTGGATGTTACAATCTCAAAGCTTTTTATTCAAAGTCGATATCTGAGAATATGAGGCTTTCCTCAACCTCAGCCTGTAGGGCGTCTTTACCCTTGCGTTAGATGCTTATCCAAAGCTTGCACAAAAAGTCAGTTTAGTCTTCTTCCAAATTATTTCTCACTTTTAAAAGGGAGTAACTGTTGAAAGCAGTGCAGGAATTATTTGACACTTTGCAGATTAATCTGCCGAATTAAAACCCCATTCTTTTCTTAGGAATTACTCAGCTCGATGTCAAAGCACGAAAAGCAGAACTGATTTTGGCAGCACATGTCGCGAGTCATTCATCGATTATGACTATTGACCACCTATCCACCATTATCAAGAGTGCTTTTCCTGGACCAGTTTCCGAGGCAACGAAATTGAAGAGAACAAAATGTTCAGCCCTTATCAAGAATGTTCTTGGACCAGAAAGTCTCCAAGAGATTGTTGCTGATGTTGGTGACAGCAGATATTCCCTTATTCTGGACGAATCGACCGACGTTGCCACCATGAAATTCATGTGTATTTGTGTGAGATACTATAGCCCCAAGATGAAGGAAGTTCTTTGTGCTACTTTGGGCATGGTTGAAGTACCTTCGACCACTTCTGTGATTTTACATCAAGAACTGAAAGACTTCTTAGCTTTATGTGGAATTCCCCTAAAAAATCTGATAGGTATTGGGACAGATGGAGCAAACAACATGTGTGGTGGGAACCATTCGCTGTTCACGTTATTACGAGATGACGGGTTGCCTCAACTCCAACTCTTCAAATGTGTATGTCACTCCCTACATTTGTGTGCTTCCGAGGCTATTGGAGAGCTTCCAAGCAATTTGGAGTTTATGCTCTCAGAGACTTACAAGTGGTTTAACGTTAGTCCTTTACGAAGAGAGGCATATCAGCAAATGTTCCAGCTCATAAACGATGGGAATACCCCGTTGAAAATGATTGCTCCTTCCAATACCCGTTGGCTGTCTCGATATAGAGCAGTCGTTCGCATACTCAAGCAGTATTCTGAGCTGTCAGCGCACTTTCGATTAGCGAAGGAAAAGGAACGTTGCTACACTGCCCGAATGCTCCATGATATGTACCTCAATGAACGAAATAAGGCATATATTGTTTTCATGAAGCCATTATTGGCCGAATTTCAGAGAATTAACCTCCTTTTCCAACACACTAACGCAGATCACTTTCGTTTATTTCAAGAGCTAAAAGAGTTTGTATCAAGTCTACTGCAGAGAATATTGCACACGTCTGCAGTGTCATTAACAGTGAATATGGACTTCGAAATTTATTACCTTCCTACAGCCCAGGTTGACTACGGATACGAGTTCAATTTGGAGCTTGAAAGATCTAAGCTGACCAGTCATCAAAAGGAAAAAGTAAAGCTGCGTTGCCTCAAATTTCTCAAGACAGCAGCTAGAGCAGTTTTAAAGCGCTTGCCCCCAGCTCTTGATTCTCTGCTGAAACTGAAAGTGCTTTCTCCGACCATTTGTTTGTCGCAGTTGCGTCCTCGATTTAGTGATTTGCCTTTGGATGTTATTCCAGTGCTGAATATTAGTGAGTTAGAGTGTCAGTGGAGAAGACTCTTGGTAGTTGACTGGGCATCAGCTTGTGGCGGAGAAATTCCAAGTGACTCTTGTGAATTCTGGGTCAAGGTCCTGCACCATCTTGATCCAGCTGGTGTTCCTCCATGTCGTGACTTAGCGAGGTGGGCATTGACCCTCCTCAGCCTGCCAATAAGCAATGCTGTAGTTAAGAGGTCATTTTCTATGATGAATATTGTGAAGAACAAACTTCGGAATCGAATGTTGTTGCCTATGCTGAACTCAATAGTAGTCTTTCGGCTGTGGTTGTCAGTGTGTGGTATTTGCTGTTCCCAGTTTGAGCCTACTAAAAAAATGTTGCAGTTCAACAGTGAAATCTATAGGCTTGGGGGTTCCACTGCAACCACAGATATGAATTTTAACAATGATCTTGATGACATACTGGTTTTACTATAGAATTGCAGAACTGGCTCTTTATTCGTTTTCTTTTCATCTGATGCTGTTTTTCTCTTGGTGTTATTTTCTAACTTCTTGAGTTGTAGATATATACTTAAAAAAAAAAATGGATTTCCAACAAGAAAATGCGTTGAACTTCCAATTGCTTAAAAAAAAATTTTAATTGAATTTTCAGCAAAGGTGTAAAATCGAAAAAGTGAATGTGATCTTCAACGATTTGTTTAACTTTCCAACAAAAAACGTTTAAAGTCCAGCGACAAGTTTGATATTTCATGTTATCTTGACTTTCCAATACCCAATTTTTCAAAGTCCAACCAATTAGTTTGGAATTCCAATGAAAGAATTTTATATTTTACACTCTGCTGACTTTCCAAAAAAAAATTTGAAAATTCAACGAAAAAGCTTAATATTCTAAGTTTTCCTGTTTATTCTAGCAAATAATGTTGAAAATAAGATACGAAATTATTTTTTAATAAGAGTTTTTTTTTTCAATTTGCACCTCAAGGTACGAATAGGAATTGAATAAGAAACCATCGGTTTAAAAAAAAAAGAAAAACGAATGTTGGAATTCTTCAGATTCTGTGAAATTAATATAAAAATGAGCCCCTTCAGTGGAGCCAAAACTAGGAATCTTCGGGTTGAAGCCTGATTGGTAAAAGAAATCGATTGATAAGCTGGATTTAAAAACCAAAATGCTGTATTACAAGATAGTCAGCCTTTGATATGCATATTTTTCTAAGATGATGACGCTGAAATTTTAGCTTGCAGTTAGCTTTTTTAAATCAAAAGTTCCTCGTGTTCGTTCAATATATTGGTATTTCAGCTGTTGTAGCATTTTTTTTGTCAAAAGCTGTACATAGTATCTCATTTCTCAAAAATTGTTTTTAATTTTTCTTACTTGAGGTACTAAGAAAATGTACCAAAAGTATTGAGAATTTTCAATCATTGCGTTTATTCTCTTGAAGCTTGTTTCCTTTGTATTACAAAATTTCAAGCTTCAATTATTTTCTTTTTTGCATTTTACCATTCTATCCAAAGAAGTAATTCAGCCTGTGTATTTCTTGTCGTGATAGTTTGGCCAAAATTCTGTTTTGTTCACAAAAATTATTTTGCTTATTGAAGAGATCTCATTGTGTTTTCTGTTACTTGTGAATTTTTTTTGTTGTATTACGAAGTCAATACATTAAGAAATAGCTGAGAACCGCGTCCATTAAAACTAGGTGACGAGAAAAAAAAAGGTTTTCAGTTAAAAGTCTTAACATCCGAAATAATCATAAAAGTTCAAAATATATAGCTGCCACGTAGCTGAAGGTAATTTTTAGATTAAATAATCTTGCTTCAAAATAGGTTTCTAAAGAGATAAACATAAAGAAAACATAATATTTAGTGACAAATTAAAAAAAAATATCACTTATTAGGGCAGTAGGGCACGGGGAAGTGGCTTTATTTGTATATGGCTATAGCTTTCGGAAGGGCATGGAGAGGCGGCCACTCTGTTGAAAGGTGTAAATTCGGAGGGAAAACTGAAACTGTAAGGAATAATAACATATTAGGATTCGCCTCGAGGGCTCGGCTGGGAAATGGCCCCTTTGTCTTTTTTATCTAGCTTTCATCTAAAATAGCAGCAGCCACAATTAGATGGTCCAACTTTGATCCTAGGTCTGAACACATAATCTTTGATTCCAAAAGTCTCGAGTTTGAAAATTCTATGGACGAATTCGTTTCCAAGTAAAGAGTTTTACTTTCGCACCATAAGTTTGTCAATGCAAAAGCTTAGCGTCAGAAAAAAAACATGAGTTCAAAATATTTAGCTGCCATACAGCTTAAAAAAGAAACGAAAGATTAACTCGATATTAGGAGAGGCCAGAGCTATGGGCTGCCATACAGCTTAAGGTATTTCTTTTATATTTCAAACTTAAAAGCAGAAAAAAATGTCAAGTATTCCCGCCTGCCGGGTAGGTTTATTCTTCTTCCCTGCAAATGTTGAGGGGAGATCAACAAAATTGAGACTCTTCCAGAAGTTTAAAGAAAAAACGATGAGAATAGCTTTGGACTGAAAATTCAGTATTAATTCTGCATCTAGATATAGTATTCTTCGTGAACCAAGCTTTCGTACGCGCTCACTATAAAGTGGAATCTCAAAAGTGGATTATTTTGGTAAAATTTTCTGGGGCTTGTTCGGGCTTGTTTTGAAAACCCCTGGGCGTTTTTCTGCGTTGACAATCTGGCAACAGTGCGCTCAGTTGAAAACAGGTGACAGAATACATTAGACTTAGATATTTTGGGCAATATATTTTCACATTAGGGGGGGGGGATTATTTGGACAGTGGGAAGTTAGAAAATAATTCTTACTTCCTAATATTTCCTAATATTGTAGCTAACGAAAATTGCATGTACACCCGCTAAAATTAATTCCCCCCCCCCCTAATGAGAAAACATATAGCCAAAATTTATTTCGAAGTGTCATATTTTCATCATGTTTTGGTATATTTCATTAGGATTAACATAACTTCACTTCTTGAGTGGGGTCGATATAACAGAAAAGTATAAAAACTTGTGTGATTATTTCGATGTACTTAGCACATTTAACTAGACTAACAGTAATCACTACAGAGCTCATTTCCTTTTATACATGGTGGCACTATTAGAAAAGAAAAACTCCTAAAAACTGTATATGTTTTGACAGAACACATGGGCAGTAACGATGCAAAGTGAGAAGTCCCAAAAGTCAACATTATGAAAGCAGTGCAGCCATCACAAAGTAGAGCACGCTAGATTTAACTCAGCCTTGTTTTCAGGCCACTCTGAAAACAAGACAAGAGTTGTGCAGATTATTGTTGTGAGTGCCGTGATCAACGCGGCTAGAAGTCTTCTCAGAACCCGAGTTCAACCATGCTATTTTAACGCATTACAATTTTGAAGAACCTGTTCTAAACAAGCTTGGAACCCGTAAGATGAAAATACTTCAGCGTTTTGGTGGGTTGCACATGGAGAGCCTGAAAGCGATTTCTGTTTAACTCGCTCAAAACACGCTTCAAACCCAAAACCTGAAAACACCACTCCAATTAGTTTATTACGATTTTTTGTATGTATTAACTTATCCTGTGTGGGGGACAGTAGGCACATAACCTTTTCTTAGTGTTCTTTTGTTGAGAGGTAAATGAAATTTAGATAAAAGATTCAATTTCACGAATTGAAATGGATACTACTAAACATTCCCAATCATCAGCAATCAATACGGCAAGGTCAATAGCCATGCGTGTACCAAATTATAGTCGAAAATACACATACTCTGTTTTGGAATATTGAGCGCTTTATACTTCTTTTTGTAGAAAGACAATTTCGTTTGAAAAATTAGCAGAAACATGTTAAAAACCATTGTAAAAGACAAAAATTGGGTATTTCTGCATCCAACCAGATGAATTACGTCTCATTAGGTTAACCAGGCTAATTTACATACTAAATATAAAAACAAAATAAAATAGCGCTTAATTTAAACATAAAAAGGTTGATATGAAAATGAACTTACTTTTACTGCTAACAACGCCATCCTTTAGCCAACGAACTTGTGGTGTAGGATTGGCAGTCATATTGCACCTTACTCTGTATTGTTTTCCGAGTATGGCGTGCTGTTCTGCAGGAACGTTTGGTTGACATGTGAATGGAAATTTCGACAGATGTGCTTAGCGTTTGGGAGCTGGTATAAGTTGCACGGCAGGTATAATTACCCGAGTCGGATTCATGGAAGGAACTAAACTCTAGACTGTTTGTTGCCGTATCCCCATTTTGATAATAGATTTCGGTAAATATCCTGTAAAAAAAAATTGTAGTTCAGCTTTACTTTCAAAAACACATATATAGTACTAAAAGTGAGAGAAAATGGTGGGTCCAGACTTACAACGGATACCTTACGAGCTTAAGTACGGTGGCATATAAATCGTAATAAGTACGAAAATAATAGCCTTACATATGAACAACTAACTTTAAAATGATTTTATCCAACCTTCAGCCCTGCTCCCCCCAGAATATTCCTCTGACGTCCTACTCCCACTAAGACTCTGGCGTTTGTGCTTCTATAACTCATAGTTCCACGAGGTAAATCGCTAGTTTGTTTGTTCTATATTTGAGACAAATTATATCCGTAATTCTCGAGACACCCTAATACCCAGATTGGATATTTGTATGTATGTGATGGAAAAACAATAATAGTAATAATAAATAATCTAAAGATCATCAATCCAATGTACCTTAAATATCAATTTCTAGGTTTATTTAATTAGTTCATGGTTAATTTGATAGTAAGTATGTCCTAAGAAATACTTGGTAAATATACTAAGAATATTTTTCCTTTTTTTGGGATTTTGACTGGTCGTGATCTGGACCAAAAAGAAAAAGAAATTTGTTTTTTGTAAGTAATCAGTGATTTGTTTTCCTGGAAAACGGTATATTTCTTACACCTGAAGTTATAGTATGTTTTAGGGTGGAGACATAGTCACCAAAGCTGGGTTAGAGATAATATATAAAGATAAAGACAGGATGATATATAAAGTTAAAGACAGGCCAGTAGTAGCACAGTGTGCCTTCTGTTCACCGATTTCTTAAACGTAGTGATCTTTGGCCTATCTTGTTTATGCATTTTTGCTGTGTCTTCACTTTCAGTCTTTCTCTCTTTCAAAGTATACGTCTTCAATGAATACAGTCGAGTGTAAACTTAAAGGTAAACCTTTAATTGCGCTCCCTGAAGTTTTTATACCAATTTGATTTTTTTCTGTTTCTGTTTGTTTTCTATTGTTGTTCAAACCTTTGTATGAAGTTTCTTTTCAATCTTGATATAATTACAGTTATCCCTTAGGATCCAACCTCCCTGAACTGTAATAATTATCCCTTGAGGTTTATTTGTCCTGTGAAACATATAATTTTGCTTTTTTTTTAACATATTTTGTAATCTTATAAGAAAAATACGGAGCAAAAAATCTAAATTGTATACGACTAAGGCTGAGTATGATCTGTCAAATGTTAGCGACATGGTTGATTCAAGTTGAGACCTAACAACCGTAGGATTGCAGAAAAATAACATATCAAAATGTTGCACAGTGAACATAAGCCTTAATTTATGATATTTACCATATCAGTACCTTTATGCAAAAACGTTTTTCAGTCGGCTTTTGGGAGAAATCAGCTAGACAATGATATGTTCCTTCAAGAATATTTTTCAAGTCGTAGAATATATTGAGGTTTTTAGTTCATGAGAGGTAGGGGAAGCTGGCCATGATTGAGACAAGATATATTTCATTACCTCTTGTTTAAAAACCATGACATAATTCTGCGTAGCATATACCAAAATAAAGCCAGAGTATTTAGCTATTAATTTTTGCAGAGTTTAATATCTAACTTTTCTTGCAATTTTGCATAGGTTTTGATTTTTATAAATCTAAAGAATCTACTTAATCTTTAAAATTTTCTCGTCAAATGTCTAAAGGCGTTTTTGCTCCCCTGCAGAATCCGATTAGATGAATTGAACACTTAAGCATAAAGGTGCGGATGTAGCACACCCATTTCTGATTTTTTGAATGCCTCGCCATCCATCCAAAAAAAAGAACAAATTAAAAACAAAACCTCATAGTTATGCGTCTATGTGTTTTGTTGTTGTTATTTTTTTGTCATTGCATACAGACACTGTTTTACGACACATAAGAGAAGAGGTAAGGCTTAGGCTATTGTCTAAAATAGTCAATTTTTTTCACGACATGCTTTGAAAAGTTTGAAAGGTAGCTGCGTCTTGACAAATAGTAGCTCCTAGGTTTCAGTGTGTGAATGAGATGTACTTGGAATGTTTTTCATACTGGTTCATGCGTAGTAATTATTTTTTTCCTGGACATACTATGGCATAGCGCAATAATGGTGTTTTTGTCTCTGATAATCCCTAAATATTAAACCAAGATGTTGGTTGTTCAATTCTCTCTTTTTTTTAAGCATTTGTTTGAAGACCTATCAACTCTTATTTTTGTATTTGAAGGAAAAAAATAGCGAAAACAATAAAAGTTAACCAACTGAATGAGTAATTATTCAACCAAGCTGTTGGAGGTTCATTGCTCTTTTTTTAGTTACCGTTTTCAGACCTTCCAAATCTTTTTTTCATTTTGTATTTCAGGGAAAGGAAAACAGAAAAAAGCAAAAAAGTAAACCGGTGAACGAGTATAATTAAACGAAGCAAAAAAAGTTTTTCTAACTATCTCACTTCGGCCTCTACCCATTTTAAGTATAAATTTGAACTGAGTTCAAGAAGTTGGTTTCACAGCTGTTTGACTGGTTTGAATTGAGTCGTACCTGTTTGTCACTGCTCTCTCATAGAAGAAGATAAAGCAGAATTAGTCAAATCTATGAACAGACAGTAGTATGACGAAGATTAAGTAAATAGATAAGTAAATAAAATCGGTGTTTGCCGTTTCTTATCCTCTAAAAAGAAAGAGAGAACACTCTAATCATAAGTTATACGCTTAGTGTGTTTTGAATGTAGAAACACTGATTATACGCACAAAAATAGCTGAAAAAACTGTTATAAAATCGAAATTCGAGGTTATTTTTTTGATCAATCTATGCATTTCAGAGACCAATCCAAATCACTTTTGCAGGTGATTTTTACGTCTCCACCTGTGAAAAAATCTTGGGTACGGGCGAGCAAATCGTCAATAAATTTTGTCTCTTTAATATCCAACTAGTTACGAACTTAAATGCTGCTTTAGGTAACTTGGGATTTTGGCTCGGAATCCCTTCTGTTATAATCTAGAATTATCTTTCCTGTCCCTCTTCACTCTCCCGCCTATTTTTCTTTCTCCTATCCTTCTGCTCTTCCTCTCTTTACTTCCTGCACCTATCTCCCTTACTCCCTTTTCTGTCCCAATAGGGAGAGAGAAGGGGGAAAGATCCCCTTCTCTATAAATTCTCTCTTTCTCTCTCTCTCTTCATTTTTCACTACCTTGATATGAAGATTTTCTTTTAAAATCTGGGAATTATATTCACCTGAGTAAGAGCAGAGTTTTGACGACATCCAATAGAGTAATTTTTTATTTGAAAGTGCTCCATATCTCTCTTGGTCTTTTCTTTCTCCCTTTCCCATCTCCGCTACTTTTCCAATGTGCATTGTATCTCATATATTTTAGAAAATATATGACTACCCTCTTTGGAACTACCCTCTTTGGGGTAGTTGGGGGGGGGGGGTTAATTCTAAAAAATTAGAAAAAATGAGGTATTTTTAACTTACGAACGGGTGATTGGATCTCCATGAAATTTGATTTTTAGAAGGATATCGTGTCTCAAAGCTCTTATTTTAAATCCTGACCGGATCTGGTGACATTGGAGTAAGTTTGGGGTGGGGAAACCTAAAATGATGGGAAACGCTTAGATTGGAGGGATTGAGATGAAACTTGGTTGGAAAAATATGCAGAAGTCTCGCATACGTGATTTACATAATTGGAACGGATCCGCTCAATTGCGGGGGGGGGGGGTAATTCTGAAAAATAAGAAAAATGATGTATTTTTAACTTACGAAGGAGTGATCGGATCTTCATGAAACTTCATATTTAGAAGGACCTCGTAACTCCGATATCTTATTTTAAATCTCAACCAGATCAAGCGTAATTGGGGGGGGGGGGGCAGTTGGGGGGACCGGAAATCTTAGAAAATACTTAAAGCGGTGAGATCAAGATGAAACTGGATGGGAAGAATAGAAACCTGTCTAAGATACGTGACTGACATAACTGGACCGGATCTGCTCTCTTTGGTGGAATTGGGGGGGGGGTAATTTTGAAAATTGAGGTATTTGTAACTTACGAAAGGTCAATTACGTATCTAGGACTTGTGCTTATTTTCCCCACCAAGTTTCATCCCGATCCCTCCACTCTAAGAGTTTTCCAATATTTTAGCCTTCCCTCAATTCCCCCCAATGTCACCGGATCCAGTCGGGATTTAAAATAAGTGCTCTTACACACGATATCCTTCCAAACTTCAAATTTCATTAAGATCCGATCACTCCTTCGTAAATTAAAAATACCTCACTTTTTCTAATTTTTCAGAATTAACCCCCCCCCCAAACTCCACCAAGCAGAGCAAATCCGTTCCGGTTATGTCAATAACGTATCTAGGTCTTCTGCTTATTTTTCCCACCAAGTTTCATCCCGATCCCTCCACTCATAGTGTTTTCCAAGATTTTAGGTTTAACCCCTCCAACTCCCCCCATTGTCATCAGATCTGGTCAGCATTTAAAATAAGAGCTCTGAGACATAAAATCATTTCCAAAAATCAAATTTCATTAAGATCCCATCACCCGCTCATAAGTTAAAAATACTTCATTTTTTCTATTTTTTCCGAATTAAAAGGCCTCCCACCCCCCCCCCCCCAGATGGTCAAATCGGGATAATGACTATTTCTAATTTAATCTGGTCTGGTCCCTGATGCGCTTGCCAAATTTCATCGTCCTAGCTTACCTGGAAGTGCCTAAAGTAGCAAAACAGGGACCGACAGAAAGACAGACCGACAGAATTTGCGATTGCTATATGTCACTTGGTGAATACCAAGTGCCATACAAAATTAATAAAAGCTTCTGTTGACAACAGAATTTGCGTCCAAATCAGATAGCAGTTTATTCCAGTTTATTCCACTTTGTGAGAAATCAATTCAGTGATTATAAAAACAAGCTGGCGATTAACCTTCAAAACACTTATACACTGACAGACCAACGGAAGTTCAACCTCAGCCTTCCAAATTTCAAATTTCATTAAGATCCGACCACTCCTTCGTAAGTTAAAAATACCTCATTTTTCTAATTTGTTCAGAATTACCCCCCCCCCCCCAACTCCCCCAAAGAGAGCGGATCCCAATTCATAAACTGACTTAGGAAAAAGAAAAGAATGTCAACACAGCTAAATCTAAAAAAATAAAGAAAAGAATTTTTGTCTTGTGTGAATCAGGTTATGGGGGAAATGTAAATCTATGGGGGGATTTTCCGTTGGGGGGGGGTACACAAGACAAAGTATTCATTAACACTATTGACTTTAACGAGTGATTCTCAGTTACCTGGTACTACAGCCTATACCAGGCTAATCCTCAGGCATTGGGTTTGTTCCCAAACTATGAACCCTACTTATTTATCTGTGGAAACAGAAAACATGCCATCCCTCATGCTCATGACATGGCCTAAGTGCTGTGAAACTGTGAGTGAACCACAGTTTCCGTACAGCTTTTTGTTTAACATACGTTCAGTCCAATGAGTACCTTAAACTAACCATATACAATTCCTCTGAAAAACAAATCGTATTTATGAGGTTATTCTTATAGCCTTATAATATGTAATAACCTTAATAACCCTCATAACCTTAAGCTATGTATAAATAAGCAACAGATAATAAATAAACATTGTCATCAAAATAAACGGTTCACTAAATATATAACAAAACTATTAACTTTATTTTATAATTCTAACAGAAAAACGTCGTCGTGGCCAATAATATGTCTTCTTTTAATCTGTCCGCTTTATCTTGATGCTTACTTTACACTGTTAATCATCAAACAGTTCGTGGTAACGAACTGTAGTAAGGAGCGACCCGGCTCAATAGTA
>NC_088869.1:19468821-19553821 GCF_032884065.1 Artemia franciscana | reverse complement strand
TTTCATTTTAACTTTTATTTCACTTTAGCTATGTCTACGTAAACGAAACAAACGGCTTTATGTGTAGATTTTTTAGATTGAAAGATATCACCTTCCTTTTTCTGAATTTTCACTCGTAAGAGGAAGAAATCGCGCCATTAGCTTCATCGAAAGTCACGTACAGAAATGAATAAATACCTTTTTATTTTGGGACTGCCGCCTGTTGAAAATTTATCAGATTTTTAACAATAGCAATAACAAAAGCAATTTTACTTGCTTTTTCATGCTAGTAGAATTAATATAGCAATTTAAAAACTATGAAAAAAATATGTGAGAGTATATTTGAAATCAAATTTAAAATTATGGTTTTGCGAAGAATTTGGTAGCCTGAGTCAGGCTACCAATGCAGTATCCAGGGGGGGGGTACCGGTTTTTACCATCCCTCCCTCGTGCCCGAAGTAATGTCCAACTCGTACCAATGTAAAAAAAAATGCATGTAAACAAATTTTTCATCCGTATTTTTTGTAGTCACCCCTTTCCCAAAAGAATGACCACTCCCCACATAAAAAAAAAATCCTGGAGACGTTCTTGAGCCTGATCCATATCTTATTTCTAATGTCTTTGGTTTCCTAATAACAGAAACATTTGTAGTAACAGTGTTTTGTTATTCAGTCTTTCTATGAAATTGAAAATTATAACTTCCTACTTCTCAGTAAGCAGCTATGAAATACTTCCAATTAGATAAATACCATATCATGCTTAAAACTTTTTATTCTTGTAGATATTGGAAAATAACCAGACTCTGTCCATAAATATGCAGCTTTTATTTGAATACTTTTGTATCCCCTCTAGCCATCTCTCCACACCTTTTTCCCTCGGTACTTTTTAGGGGAAATATCTTGCAGAATTTATTTGGAGACCCCCTCATCTTTGATTCAAATTTCTGGGTGTGTGGCGATGCTGGAAGTTTCATACCTAGCTTGTGCGCTTTAAAGTAGAAATCAATTATTCACTGACTAGGAACACGGGAACATTAGATCATCATTCCAATTTTTATGTTCTTTTTTAACTTTGTATGATTATCTAGTTACTGCTTTTGTGGCATAGTTATCAATAAATAAACATGAATTTGCTTATCTGTGTAGTACTTTCATATTTTATCAAAAGATGGCCAGCCTTATCGGAATTTTTTTTTTAACTTGTTGTTTAACTGTGTCGTAGGGTTTTTGGGGTGTCCTTTTGTTCTGGTACTACAGGGCTGCCACTGAAGGGTGATATTGAAGGACTGTCACTGAGGGATTTATGGCGTTACTGTTGAGCGCCGTACGAAAAACAGATACATGAATAAAAATTGGAGAAATGGGTGAGCACAATTACACACAGATTGTAATAGAAACACAAAGAATGTAATAAATGATTCGATATCTTATATGAATCTTATAAGAATAAAAAATGGTGTAAAGTGTCGGTAAAAAAAAAAGCTTAAAGTCGTTTAGTATTTGACAACATTTGGCATTAAGATCAGATTCCTTTAGCCGTCTTACACTACTACTGAAATACTGCTACGCTATGTCAATATCTTTTACTAACGACACTATTTAATTAATTATTCTTATTATTACTCTGAAAACAAATGTCAGGTTCTGCCGAACGCTGGATTGTGTTGAGGGACATATGTCGGTACGAATGCCAGCTCCTAATTTGTAAGTTACCCGTACTCTTTGGGATAAACGTTTATATATGAGACAATAAGAGAGTCAAATAGTTCTACATTCCCTGTGAAACATGTGCTTGTGCGACTACAACTAAAATTTACTGCAAAAGGACAAAATACCCATATCTTGTATTCAATATGTATGTATTGCATTCATTACATATACTATTATACATAGTCTTGTAATCATACACACTAATGTATGCATCCATAGTTTGAGATCTATACCCTCACAGCTGGAAGAAGGATTTTACTTTAAATTTTCTTAAAGACCAATATGAACTTGCCTAAGCCTCGTCTTTAGTACGGCTTTCTCAATCAAAGTCAGGCAAGTACAGTGTTAGTGGAAACAGGTTTTTGATCGGCGATCTAACTTTTGCTAAAACGACTTTTTTAGGACTTTTCTGAAGTCTAAAAGGGATTTTTTAATGTGTCTAATTTGTTTTTTCTTAAAATACCCAAGATGAGGATCGAGACTGCCGGAAAAAGTCTTAAATTACTTTGGAAGAAGAAGAGCATTAAGTCGATCCCGTCACTCAATTTTGTCCAGTTCATGATATTTAAGATTTAGGTTAGATTAAATACGGAGTCTAAAACTATAAAAGCAAAAGCAAAAACTTATACTTAACCCTCTTTAAACTTTCATTTCTTTGGAGTACATCAAACCCTTCAACATATGTATTATTAAATAAGGAAAGAAATTAAGAAAAAGAAGAAAAGAAAAGAACGAGAAAAATGGAGCACTTACCAGGCTAGGAGCACTGACCTAGAAAGGAAAACAAATTATTGTTGAGCATAAAAGTGTGTGTGCGTGGGGGGGGGGGTTGTCGTTACTTGACAAATACTGAAGCACTAATATTTACTACAAATACTTATGATCTTATTACGCCTGTATTTTAATATCTACGCTGTGTAACATTTGTGCCTTCTTACCTAGAGAAGATTCAGCTTGCACGGTTGGATTAATGGTATTTTTGTTGCTTTTTTTGGAGGAGGAGGAAAGTTTGAATTATACGTATAAATATTACATAGTAATACATATTTGGAACTCGAACCGAAGTAAAGCATTGGTTTTCTATTCATACTTATATACAAGGTAGGGAAGAATCCTTGTCTTAGATCCGTCTGAATTCCCACCCCCAGAAGAGAAATAGAAGTGTGTGTGTTGAAATTTCATTTTGCACTAAAAGAAAAAATATTTTTTTTTACCCATGTCTTAATAACCTATGGAAAAGTTTGGAAAAAGAAAAAAAATACGGTAAACATATTTCACAGACAACTGGTACCAGCTGTTTAATTGTCATTCAATAGCCTACAAATAATGCATAATGAAGACGAGAAAAATCTTGAATATTTATTCCCTGCTGTACGAGGTCATCTACCTTCATGCGCAGACTTCTTCTTCGATTGCAATAATTTGGGTTTCGAAAGCAGATATGAAACTTTTTACTTCCAATTAGGATTCAAACAGGTTCTCTCTGATATCAAATACAATCAAAGACAACATGGATTGATCCCATAAGATAGCCTACATCATCTTAGTTGAAGTCACAACCAGCTTCCCGTAGATCTGACAATCCATGCTTTATGTTGCATAACCACAATTTTTTTATGTTGGTGCAATACGGTCATTATCGTGGTATCTAGTTTTTTTCCATATTTCCAAAAATATGCTCTTTCCATCCAATCTTGTGCATTATAACATTATAAAAAAAACTAAATTCTTCCAAGTATCTATTTCCTTCCGTCTATGAAAGTTAAAATAGAGTAGGCACCTGGGAATTGGTTTAGAGTTAGAAACCGATACATAGTCATCATCTAAGTTAGTCATACCTCAGTGCTGTTACGACAGTGCTTTAGCTCCCCTCTTTGTCTACACCACGTTCATCATTACTTTGAAGTGCAATCATACCGTATGTGCATATAATATGCCGTGTGTGTATATAAGTATGGGACCTTCCCCCGTATTGATTTGAAGAACCTTTCTCTAAAAATGAGTGGTCTCTAAACGCTTTTTCATATTTTTGCCAACCCACGCCATCTAAAGGATTCACTTGTATATAGCAAAGGTATATAGGGCTCGAATTTTTTTTTTTTTTCATTTCTTTACTTTTCAAAAGAGTTTACACAAAGCAAATGTAAACAAAGAACCTGCATATACACTAAGTAATTTATGCTCTTTTTCCTCGTTTTTTAAGCAGTTGACTAAGGTAAAATTACATTTAGAAAAATTGACTTTTGAAAACAATTTTGTCAAAGTGCGACAACGTTTTCTTGTTTAGTCACATACTAAATGTGATCTTTTATCAGTAATTGAATAATTTAATAACATGAAACGAGGGAAATTAATATAGAAACTGAGGTAACATTGTATTTAGAATAAGCATCACAAATATAGTTTCATTATAGTTTTCTTTTTGTTAGATAAATTGCAAGTACTTCAAATAAAGAAATATTTGTAAGACATACAATCTTTGTTATTCTATTACATAACCGGAAAGGACAAGAATAGTGTATACTTTACTTACAAAAATAAGCCCTTCTTGAAACCAGTAAACAGATTTTTCCATCTGATTAGTTTCTTTGATCGTCTTGACTATATTAAAGTGAATTATCACAAACCCGTCACTGCTCAAGAAGCCTTAAACTCTGCTTTCATTTGAATAAAAAGGGACAGACAAAGGGAAAGCTATGATAACGCTAAAAAACTAATTTACGTACTTCAAGAGACAATTCTTTCTCCGTTTTGCCAATTTCTATAGTGCTTTGCCCGCAAAACATCAAATGAAGACGGGAATTAAGCTTTCAAAACTTTCCGGTTAAGATCATTGACTTGTACGTTGGGAAATAGAAATAGGAGTGCAAAAGACAAACAAAAAGATTTGTTACCTAGAAAATTTTTGAAGAGATTTGTTAAAAGACTTGTTTACCTAAAAGACGTTTGTTAACTGAAATTAGTCCAGCTTAAGTACAACGTTAGTTAAACACGACGACTATTGCAAGACGAGAGGTTAAAAAAGAAAAAAAATGTCTGATTCCTTTTAAATTGATATCAAAATATACTTTAAAGAATCGAATTTTTTGGTTACTAGAAACATATTAAATTCTTTGATTTTAGTCACCAAGCAAACGTTACAAGACTTATAAAATGCCCTCCATTTATCAAACAGTTCGTGGTAACGAAATGCAAATAAGGATTGATTCCGCCAAGCAGTAACCGATACTCTAAAACACACAATTTTGAAAACAATAGAAACGTCCAAAGAATTGGCTTTTTAAGCTGATTCCAAATATATAAGATTAATTAAATTTAGTGTTAGCAATCAAAAGCTAAGAGCCTGAGAAAAACTGTCTATTGTTGCCCAGTAACACAAAAGCTAGTTAAAGTCTAGAAGTACTGCTCTACTAAGGGAATAAGAATAGATACAATATTTATTCTACTTTTTGATAGAATAAACATTACCCATAAAATGCATGCTAATCCTTGATGGTTCAATTTATAGTCCTTATGAAATATTTCTTCTATTAATCTTGTCAAATCTAGTTACAGATCATGGGCCAGGTACTTTGTTTAAGAAGTTTTTATGCAGTCTAGAACCTAAGCCCCCTTCATCTGTGATTGAATACAATTTTACCAAAATATTAGGCAAGGCTATTTAGGACAAAATTAGAAACAATATAGCTAATAGCCTAGTATATTAGCAAAACACTAGGCGTAACATGGCATTTGAAAAGTTTATCAATAAAGAAATCAATATATAATGTAATAGGCCTAATTTAGTATCAATGTATTTCCTTGGTACAATTTTAGTTTTGCCAAAAAATTGGAGGTAGAATAAGGAGTAGAGCTACTAAGATTAGATGGTGTTCTAGCTTATCTACTTTTGCTATCTTGGAAAGGGGTTAAGTTACAAAAATAAACCTTCTAGGTATAGGTCTACACAAGAAAGAATTATATTTGAATGTGTTTTGAAGCATCTATAACCACTCCTTCTCCCTGTAGAGGAGTGTGACCTTTAAAAATCCATGTGTTAAAACAGTAAAAACTTGTAAAACTGATATTCTGCTTAAATCCAGTTCCGAAAATTACAGAGGTGCGTAGACTATCAACAAGTCCTTTCCCCTCTTTGACTTCTTCATAAGAAAAACTAACCACAGGAAGCATTATTGTCCTCCAGTTAGCAAACAATGAGTGCACACTATTATATACATTATTGATTGTGGGAAGTGCAGGTACCTGAGCTGCCTGTTTGTTACGGGGTGGTTTTGTTAAATAATTAGTTTGAGTTGTGCTTTTATCTTAAATGGGGTTTGCGTTGAGTTGCTTGGGACTTTTCTAAGTCTTAATAGCTTGATGTGGATGTGGGAGCTAAATTATTAATAAAATAAAAAGGCTTCGTATATAATCCCCGGTAACCTGGGAGACAGAAACATCTCAGTATTGTTTGAGGTCTCCTGAAACAAGTATAGATTCCCTTGGGACCGTACCTGAAAGCTAGAGGAACTGTACCTGATGCCCTAATACATAGACAAAAGATGATTAAATACAATAAGGTTTATTTACTTACAATATACAACTATTGACAAAACAGCTTCAATGACTTATTGCATGAAAAGGTGAACATGAGCAAAATTGATCTTGACAATTCGAATCCTTCCTTAAGACTAACTATTTGCCCTTGTGTTGGGCTCATATATCCAACGCGCGCACTTGCCGGACAGGCTTGGTGACCTGCGGAAGTTGACCTCCACTACTATTGGTAATATTTAATCATGTGACTAGTCTCGCATCCAAAAGCTGGCAAGGATTTCTCTTTTGGTTTTGAGAAAAACCCATAGGTCAGAATAACTGGTTACTTAACTTGTTGAGTAACATTTTTTTATCTAAATGCACGTAGTTCAACCGCGTTGGACTATGCAGACTGTTGAAAAACTCAGGGGTCAGAATAACTGGTTACTTGACTTGTTAAGTAACCTTTCACTTATCTAAATGCACGTAGTCTAACTGCGTAGGATTATGCAGACTTGTTAAATTTAGCAACTGTTAAATTCTAAATGATTTTATTCAAACCTTTTTCAAATTGAAATTCACTAAAGGGGTGTGACTGAGAAATTTAGTCCTGAATTTAAGAGTTCCTAGAAGAGTATGGATGAGAGATTTGGTCCTATATTTGAGGATTCCTAAGGGGATGTGAATGAGGGATTTGGTCCTGAATTTTATAGAGGGGAGGGGGCTGGTCTATATGTTACATATCCCCTTTCCCATTGTATATTGATGTCCCCATCAATCAGTCTAATCTCTCTCTTTAGATATTGCATTTTATTCCTTATTGTTTATAAAAATTTTATTATAATTCCATAACCTTGTAAATGATGATTAAAATTTAAGAAATATTTTCCTACACCTTATATATATATGTCCTGCACCTAGCACTAAAAAAAATTATTTAACCACAACACTTGACATTAACTGTTATTACACTCGAATACCTGGTTCCAATTGTTCATTTTTACTTGAAGTTTTAACTGTTATATCTGATTTTTAATTGATCCCAGGTATTTTAACAATAAAAATAAAAATACACGACGTAATATAAAAAGATTTTCACTGGCACTTTTATTTACTTAAATTTATAATTCACTATTTGGCACTTTTTTAAATGTTCATCACTTATTAGTTCTGGATATTAGTTTCACACCAATCACAATTTTCGTGTCCTTGCCCTATTTACTGATTGAACAAATATATTGTCATTTTCTAATTTATCACCATTTAGCAAAAGTAAAGATTTTGTTTTTACGCTTTTACAAAATGGGAAGCGCGGGACTCAGAATCACCTATCCCCAGCAGTTTAAGTACAAGGTACGGCCGGTACTACAGTTCTTCTGCCCTGCTCCCGCTCTCTTCTGCATTTAAGCGTTATCTTAATTGTCCTTGGCGTTATCTTAATTTAATTCAATAGACTGGAGTACTATCTAACACCTTACTTGGATCTCCTGTTCTAAAACTTCATTAGGTGTGTGAGGGTTTCCATATTGAATTGGGTTCACTAATGGTGTTTTTGCGTGGGTATGTTGTCGTACCCGCTGGCTGGATGTTTCGTTTTCTCTAGTCTACATAGTACAGTCAGAAATGAGAAATGGGTGATAGTTTTCCGGTTGAATCAGACGTGTCTCGGGCATTCTTCGGTGGTTGATAAATCATGATAGGTGTTTTGTAGTCTTTGACCATGACGTTTGTTGGCCAATGTTAGTAGTATGCCAAATTCTGTAATAAAAATTTCCAAGCAGAATCATGTTGTTAACATATAAAATGGTACTAGTGATACGATAAGATAAAGCATTATTTTAAATTGCATAATAATAGCACATAATTACATAACAGTAATATTATTTTTTTTTTCTTCAAACATTCAAAGTGAAATCGAATGTACGATTTCTTAAAAGAAGTTTTAAATTCTAATAGTTTTCAGGTACATTTGAAGTAACGAGAGGTATGATTTGTCATATAGCAATTAAAATAGTTTTATTGGTATTACACTATTACTATATTATTATGATTACATGTAAATATAAAAACACTTCACTAAAGAGGGTTATATATATATGTAAGATTATATAGAGGTCTTAATGTTCTGGATCATACTTTAATCGAAAAAAATTTGAACCTTCAATGCGTGATTAGTCGAAAAGTAATACATTTTGCATCATAGCCTTTCAATTATCACGCCTTGGAACGTTTTTTTTTTTTTTTTTTTTTTTGAAATAGATCAGGAAAATTACAAGAGATGACCTCTTAAATCTCTTGCACATAAAAAGATAGGAACGAATTTTTTCGTGCTTGTTAGAGGTCTATATTTACATAAAGATTTCCTGCCAAGAGTATTTTTGATGTATATGCCAAAAAGTAATACAGTATGTTGTATCATAGCCTTTTAGCTGTTATACACCAACAACATTTCTACAGTAGGGAAAGGATGTTACGTACGGAGAAAGACCTCTTAATTTCCCCGGATTTTTACATCCTCCCTGTTAAAATGGCTTAAATATCATCAGGAGCAGTAGGGTTCAATTGATGCATCTCTTGTGCCTCAATTGCATCAGTATTTATCCTTTTTCTCTTCAGTATTTTCCCATAGTTAATTGTTAGTAGCGCTCTTATTGTTAGTGAAATAAGAAATACCATGAATATTGTGATTATAATATTATACCATGAGTTTGGTGAGAACAAACCGTATTGGCTCTCCACGTATTTCAATCTTTGGTCTTCGTTAGTGAATAAGGGTATTTGCATATCTAACGCTTCCTTTATTTTTGTTAATTGCATTGTACCTTTGATCTTTTCTATTTTTGGCCATATGGATGTTTTAGATTCTTCATCATTTATATTCGGAATCGTGAAGGACAAGTTTATTCCTTGAAAATTTATTATTTTTGGGCTCATGACGTTAGTGCTGGTTGTGATTAGAGGTGTTTGGACGGTTGTTTCTTTAGTTACAAGTCTGCAACCTTGTTTGATTGTAATAGTCCCAACATCCTGTAATAATATTTCGGTTCGATAGCTGGGGTCAATTTTTTCTGTATTGTTATAGCAGGATAGAGTTCCTACCGTCTTTTTAGGTACTGTAAATAACCATAAGTCGTTCCGTAAATTAATGAAAGTTTCTCTTTTGGTATTTCCTATTAAGGCTTCACAAGAATCAGGAATATTTTGTTGCTGCGATTCCTTTAGGAATAGATCTAGCATGCATGATCCTATCTTTACGTTATATATAGGTAATGTAAGTTGGCAGACCAAATTTTTAAATGACACGCATTCTTTTAATTCTTCGGTATTTGCTAACGCGTATTTTCTTCTATCTTGATCTATTAACATATATTCCGCTTCTGGGATGATGCTCATGAAGGAGTTTGTCTCCTTAATGTTGATTGGAAATGTAGATATTTTGTATAGGTCGTATATGGATTGTTGATTAATCAAAGGAATTGTGACTACAGCAAATAGTTCCTCATTGATCTCGGTAATATGCACCTTTAGTTTGGTATAATATAAAAACAAGTTAGCTACTTCTGGTTCTACTGGTAAGTGGAGACCAAATGTTAAGTGAGTCTTTATTTCGTTTAGGATGTTCTTAAGATCCGAGGGATCCACTAAGTCGTAAGAAAGAGTACCTCCTGTTAACTCAAATAACGCGAACTCAAATTTACTGACATCAGTGGCTAAGTTCAACAAAGACATAATAACAATGTCTAGTGACACCATTGTTAGGCTGGAATCAGAGATTACTCTGTCTACTTCATTTTTTAAATAGTTCATTGTGCTGACTGTTCTTGATATTTTTTTGGATATAGCCTCGATTTTGTCTTTTTGATAATTGGCGATACTTGCTTGTATTTTTTGGACATGTAGTGTTGTATTCATGGCTGTGTTGAGTCTTTTAACATTATCTCTTAGTATATTCAAATCTTCTTCGGTTGACAAACCGAATAATCGGGAAGCAAGCTCTCCTACTATTGGGATTAGACTTGTTGATCGTTTATATTTACTTCTTCGGAAAAATACTTCGAATATACGTATAGTGCTTTGTTTAAGTTTTTGTATTTCTGTATTGAATAGTTCAAATAACGCCTCTAACCTTTGTCTATATAAGATAAGGAATGCCTGATGAGTTGAGATTTTATGAGCATTCTCCATGGTTAATTCCGGGAGGGGTTCTAATTCATCCTTTGCTGGTTCGTCAGCCATGGCCAGTCGCGCGCAAGTTTTTTTACCATCTATTGTCCAACATTCTCTCCAGTGACCTTCATCTTGACATATTTTGTCTCCATCCACACATCGTGTTCTACCATAGTCTGTCTCGACAAAAGGGATTTGCTATCTAACTTGTATTCTTCCTTTTTTCGAAGTCCAAATCCAGCTAGTCGATTGCCATGGTTGCCTTACTGTTATTAAAATTTCATCTTTTTTAATTGGCATTAGTACACCAGGGATAGTACTTGTAGTAATTTCTGATATTGAGGTGTCTAACTCTATTGGTTGTGGGTCAGTGGTCGTGGGGTTTGACGAGGGGAATGTTTCTTCCACTTCTGTTATTGGGGTATGTTCAGTTTCGATTGTTGTTGGAGTAAAATCAGTTTCTGCTGTGGTTTCCTCGTTCTGAGTATCGTATTTCCAGAAAGTAGTCGTTTTGTATTCTTTTTCGGTGCTTTTGGGGACCTCCATTAATCCGTTTGTGCTTTCTTCGGTATAAGAAGTAATACGTGGAACATGGGCGGTCGTGTTGATTTTGGTAGCTTCCGTTGTGACGTTTATTATTCTACAGAAATATTGACATTTAAACTTGTATTTTGGTTTGCTGGTACCATTAGTGGAATTCAATCCCACTTCAATATTTTCTATACCTCTTATTATCTCTGGTATTTTATTTGTTCGCGTTACGAGGTCAGATACAATGCTTGTTGCTTGGGTTTCAATTGTAGCGGTTTGCTGTGTGTATTGGGAAATACTGGTTATGTCTCTCGTTTCAACCTTCGTTGGTTTTATTTCAGATAAATTTATTTTTTCTTGTATTGGTCTGTTCTTAGCCCTGTTAATTTGTTTTGGTCCATTCCATAGTTCTTTGAAGAAATTCCATACTGTGGGCAATTCGTTCAATAACGCATATTGTCCATCGTAAAATTTTCTTTGTCTCAGTTGTGTCTTGATTGGCTCAATCGTATCTTGGGTCTCTTTATCGATATCTGAGTTTTGGTCCTCGTTAATTGACCCTCAATTTTGCTGCTAGTAGGCTACATTTTCAATTGAGAGATCATGTCACGCTACTCTGAATTCCTTTTCTTTGTTCTAGCGTTTGGTCTTGCAATTGGCTCAGCGCGGAGGTGTCAAAAGAACGAATATCAGTGTCCTAACGAGCCTGGCCACTGTATACCGATGGAGTGGCTCTGTGACTTGATGATGGATTGTATCGACGGATCCGACGAATTGAATTGTGGTTCAATTGAGGCTACTGAGCAACAATCGATGGATTATTTGAGTGGGTCAAATATTGTAGCACTTGCTGTTGTCGTTGCAGTTCTCATCATTTTTATCATTGTTGATACTACTTGCTGTCTCACGAAACGTGTCGGTGCTATCGCATGGATATGTACTCGTACTTGTGGCAAGTCAAATCATGAGAAAATATCTGAAGAAAATAATGGTACTGACAAATCACCTCTTCTAAATGTTTTGGAAGAGAGAGAGACTGCCCCAATGATAAACGGAAACAACGAAAAGAAGGTTCCAGTATCAAATTCAGTGGAAAGCTTACCCGACATGAAGAAGTCTGCATCTAAAACCAGTGTTGCGAAGGACTCAATCGTTTAATCTAGTCTGACCCTATTAGAAATTACTGAGATATTTTTATGATTGCCAAATGTATAATTTGTGATAGCGGGAACTCAGTTTTCTGTGAATTGATCTTTTTACTTTGTCTTAATTTTATTCTCCTTTTTATACCACTGCAGAGTTGATTCTCTTTTTTTCAGTCGTTGAATATATATTTGAGCTTAAAAAAAAAAAAAAAAAAAAAAAAAAAAAAAAAAAAAAAAAAAAAATGTTACGGGGTGGTTTTGTTAAATAATTAGTTTGAGTTGTGCTTTTATCTTAAATGGGGTTTGCGTTGAGTTGCTTGGGACTTTTCTAAGTCTTAATAGCTTGATGTGGATGTGGGAGCTAAATTATTAATAAAATAAAAAGGCTTCGTATATAATCCCCGGTAACCTGGGAGACAGAAACATCTCAGTATTGTTTGAGGTCTCCTGAAACAAGTATAGATTCCCTTGGGACCGTACCTGAAAGCTAGAGGAACTGTACCTGATGCCCTAATACATAGACAAAAGATGATTAAATACAATAAGGTTTATTTACTTACAATATACAACTATTGACAAAACAGCTTCAATGACTTATTGCATGAAAAGGTGAACATGAGCAAAATTGATCTTGACAATTCGAATCCTTCCTTAAGACTAACTATTTGCCCTTGTGTTGGGCTCATATATCCAACGCGCTCACTTGCCGGACAGGCTTGGTGACCTGCGGAAGTTGACCTCCACTACTATTGGTAATATTTAATCATGTGACTAGTCTCGCATCCAAAAGCTGGCAAGGATTTCTCTTTTGGTTTTGAGAAAAACCCATAGGTCAGAATAACTGGTTACTTAACTTGTTGAGTAACATTTTTTTATCTAAATGCACGTAGTCCAACCGCGTTGGACTATGCAGACTGTTGAAAAACTCAGGGGTCAGAATAACTGGTTACTTGACTTGTTAAGTAACCTTTCACTTATCTAAATGCACGTAGTCTAACTGCGTAGGATTATGCAGACTTGTTAAATTTAGCAACTGTTAAATTCTAAATGATTTTATTCAAACCTTTTTCAAATTGAAATTCACTAAAGGGGTGTGACTGAGAAATTTAGTCCTGAATTTAAGAGTTCCTAGAAGAGTATGGATGAGAGATTTGGTCCTATATTTGAGGATTCCTAAGGGGATGTGAATGAGGGATTTGGTCCTGAATTTTATAGAGGGGAGGGGGCTGGTCTATATGTTACATGTTCCCAGCAGCTGAAGGTCACAAGGCCAGCTGGTACCAATACACCTCTTCCTATTCATTACAGCTCACTTCTGCACAATCAAATCCTATAAGTAAACCATCTCCCTTTCAATTGACTTCTTCATGCTTTAATAATCACTAAACAATTTGTCTCTTCTTTAAAATATCAATGGAAGCCTTAAAAATCTTACAATATATGTGCCAAGGCAGGTTAGGATTCAGGGTAGCTGTTTAATTATTTGGAATCTTAACCAAAAACAGAAATGCTTTAGGGAAATAGTCTCCTCATTCACAGCCTGGAAATCAAATAATACATGCTGAATTGTTTCATCTGTTGAGAAGAGGAAATAACATAAAGGAGAATGATGTAGCTTCCAATTAAATAACAGGTATTTAGTCTAGTATGAAACAGGGACAAAAACAATTTAATGTGATTAACATTAGATCTTTGCCTGATAATATCATGTGAATTGAGGTCAGAGAAAGGATTAGGGATTAACATGGAAGCCATTACTGCAAGAGAATCAGCCTTATCATTATGGCTGATGCCTTTATGACTTGGAATATGTTGAAACTAAATATGACTGGCCTTAGTTTTAAGATTAAGAAGCTTTCTTCTAATATTACACAAATCCTTGTCATTGGCAACTCTACTATTATTTTGGAGCAATAGTGATGCTGATTTGGAGTCAGTGACAGGGAGTATATTTTCAGATTCTATCTTGTAATTGATAGGTGCATCCAGGGCCAGGCAAATGGCATATAATTCAGCAGACAAAATAGAAAGATCCCAATGGGAGAGGAGAATAGAGGTTCAAATTCAGGGATGGGATACATGCTCCTGTTCTCTCATTTTGGACAGATCCATCTGTATATATTTTTCTATGATTAGGGTACGCCTTTGAGATCTGTTCAGTCATATTTTTTTCTGGTATAATTGGTCGCTTAGATACTTGACATTGTTAAACAAATAAAAAAAAAATATAAATGAAAGTAAGGACGAACATGGAATTTCCAACAGAAGTAGCATCTTCTTAACCCTCACTCTTTACACTAAAATTATTTTCCTATATTTTTAAGAACAACTGCCCATTAAACATAAAATCATTGAATCACAATAAAAAGTAGGTTTTGAACACTTTAAACATTTGTCCTAAAGACTCCGCGATATAAAGAATAAATTCTGTTCATTTTAAGTTTTGATGTGGTTCCTTGATTTTTTAAAAACCTCTTTTCTATCATTTTTTTTTAAACATTTATATTTCATATCTTGAGTGAAGTAAAATTATATATTCACGGTAGCAATTAGAACGACACTTTATCATGAACAAAATTACGGATGGTATAGCAGAAAGCCCGGAAATTACAGGGTAGAAGATGAAACGCATTCCATAGCGTTTTCCGGGAAGATCCGCCATGGTCAATACTACACCAACTACTATGATTTTGGTGGGTCCGACACACCTGCTGTTATTTCCAAGATTTCTAGAATCCAGGTAGGAAAGTGATTCAGTTACATTTGAATAGAATCGGACAACTTTTTTCGTTTTTAACCTTTTGTCTTTCAATAGTCGCTGTGTTTACTTTCTTACGCTGAAATGCTGCATGGATTCCAAAAATACCGCATTGAGAATTTCTCCAGTTTTAAATTCTCACAAGAGAAACTCCTACCAAGTCCAAGGTGAAAAAAAAACCGAAGTCCACTGACAAAAACTTCCCTTCCCATGGAAAATCCCCCCCGCCGACTGAATACTCCCCCATAACAAATACTACATGTGAACAATTGCAGATTTCAAAACCTACAGCCTTTTTCCCCCACCCTTTGGGGGTCCGTTTCATCCCAAGAGGGATTGTTGCTAGACCTTTTAACTTTGTTGAACAAAATAGTTTTCGCGAAATTTTGGTCAGGTGACTTTGGGGAAAAAGGTTTGTTGAAGGTGGCTACCTGCCTTCCAATCTTTTTGGTCACATAAAAGGGACACTAGAACTTCTAATTTGCAATCGAGCAAGCCGTTTCACGATCTTTCAGGACTATTAGTTGGATACTATAAACCCTGGAAAAAAAACAACAACAAATAAACATGCGTCCGTGACCTTTCTTCTGGCGAAAAAACAATAACAAAATTCCATATTGATGGGAGCTTAAAACCTCTATGGTAAGATTGTCTGATACGCTAAATCTCATGTTGCGATTTTCATTCAGACTCCTTGAATTTTCGGTGGTTTTCCGCCGGTTTTGAAAATCAGACAGTTTTTCTCAGGCTCTTAGCTTTTGATTGCTAACACTAAATTTAATTAATCTTATATATTTGGAATCAGCTTAAAAAGCCAATTCTTTCGACGTTTCTATTGTTTTCAAAATTGTGTGTTTTAGAGTATCGGTTACTGCTTGGCGGAATCAATCCTTATTTGCATTTCGTTACCACGAACTGTTTGATAAATGGAGGGCATTTTATAAGTCTTGTAACGTTTGCTTGGTGACTAAAATCAAAGAATTTAATATGTTTCTAGTAACCAAAAAATTCGATTCTTTAAAGTATATTTTGATATCAATTTAAAAGGAATCAGACATTTTTTTTTCTTTTTTAACCTCTCGTCTTGCAATAGTCGTCGTGTTTAACTAACGTTGTACTTAAGCTGGACTAATTTCAGTTAACAAACGTCTTTTAGGTAAACAAGTCTTTTAACAAATCTCTTCAAAAATTTTCTAGGTAACAAATCTTTTTGTTTGTCTTTTGCACTCCTATTTCTATTTCCCAACGTACAAGTCAATGATCTTAACCGGAAAGTTTTGAAAGCTTAATTCCCGTCTTCATTTGATGTTTTGCGGGCAAAGCACTATAGAAATTGGCAAAACGGAGAAAGAATTGTCTCTTGAAGTACGTAAATTAGTTTTTTAGCGTTATCATAGCTTTCCCTTTGTCTGTCCCTTTTTATTCAAATGAAAGCAGAGTTTAAGGCTTCTTGAGCAGTGACGGGTTGGTGATAATTCACTTTAATATAGTCAAGACGATCAAAGAAACTAATCAGATGGAAAAATCTGTTTACTGGTTTCAAGAAGGGCTTATTTTTGTAAGTAAAGTATACACTATTCTTCTCCTTTCCAGTTATGTAATAGAATAACAAAGATTGTATGTCTTACAAATATTTCTTTATTTGAAGTACTTGCAATTTATCTAACAAAAAGAAAACTATAATGAAACTATATTTGTGATGCTTATTCTAAATACAATGTTACCTCAGTTTCTATATTAATTTCCCTCGTTTCATGTTATTAAATTATTCAATTACTGATAAAAGATCACATTTAGTATGTGACTAAACAAGAAAACGTTGTCGCACTTTGACAAAATTGTTTTCAAAAATCAATTTTTCTAAATGTAATTTTACCTTAGTCAACTGCTTAAAAAACGAGGAAAAAGAGCATAAATTCCTTAGTGTATATGCAGGTCCTTTGTTTACATTTGCTTTGTGTAAACTCTTTTGAAAAGTAAAGAAATAAAAAAAAAAAAAAATTCGAGCCCTATATACCTTTGCTATATACAAGTGAATCCTTTAGATGGCGTGGGTTGGCAAAAATATGAAAAAGCGTTTAGAGACCACTCATTTTTAGAGAAAGGTTCTTCAAATCAATACGGGGCAAGGTCCCATACTTATATACACACACGGCATATTATATGCACATACGGTATGATTGCACTTCAAAGTAATGATGAACGTGGTGTAGACAAAGAGGGGAGCTAAAGCACTGTCGTAACAGCACTGAGGTATGACTAACTTAGATGATGACTATGTATCGGTTTCTAACTCAAAACCAATTCCCAGGTGCCTACTCTATTTTAACTTTCATAGACGGAAGGAAATAGATACTTGGAAGAATTTAGTTTTTTTTTTACAATGTTATAATGCACAAGATTGGATGGAAAGAGCATATTTTTGGAAATATGGAAAAAAACTAGATACCACGATAATGACCGTATTGCACCAACATAAAAAAATTGTGGTTATGCAACATAAAGCATGGATTGTCAGATCTACGGGAAGCTGGTTGTGACTTCAACTAAGATGATGTAGGCTATCTTATGGGATCAATCCATGTTGTCTTTGATTGTATTTGATATCAGAGAGAACCTGTTTGAATCCTAATTGGAAGTAAAAAATTTCATATCTGCTTTCGAAACCCAAATGATTACAATCGAAGAAGAAGTCTGCGCATGAAGGTAGATGACCTCGTACAGCAGGCAATAAATATTCAAGATTTTTCTCGTCTTCATTATGCATTATTTGTAGGCTATTGAATGACAATTAAACAGCTGGTACCAGTTGTCTGTGAAATATGTTTACCGTATTTTTTTTTCTTTTTCCAAACTTTTCCATAGGTTATTAAGACATGGGTAAAAAAAATATTTTTTCTTTTAGTGCAAAATGAAATTTCAACACACACTTCTATTTCTCTTCTGGGGGTGGGAATTCAGACGGATCTAAGACAAGGATTCTTCCCTACCTTGTATATAAGTATGAATAGAAAACCAATGCTTTACTTCGGTTCGAGTTCCAAATATGTATTACTATGTAAAATTTATACGCATAATTCAAACCCTCCTCCTCCTCCAAAAAAAGCAACAAAAATACCATTAATCCAACCGTGCAAGCTGAATCTTCTCTAGGTAAGAAGGCACAAATGTTACACAGCGTAGATATTAAAATACAGGCGTAATAAGATCATAAGTATTTGTAGTAAATATTAGTACTTCAGTATTTGTCAAGTAACGACAACCCCCCCCCCCACGCACACACACTTTTATGCTCAACAATAATTTGTTTTCCTTTCTAGGTCAGTGCTCCTAGCCTGATAAGTGCTCCATTTTTCTCTTTCTTTTCTTTTCTTATTTTTCTTAATTTCTTTCCTTATTTAATAATACATTTGTTGAAGGGTTTGATGTACTCCAAAGAAATGAAAGTTTAAAGAGGGTTAAGCATAAGTTTTTGCTTTTGCTTTTATAGTTTTAGACTCCGTATTTAATCTAACCTAAATCTTAAATATCATGAACTGGACAAAATTGAGTGACGGGATCGACTTAATGCTCTTCTTCTTCCAAAGTAATTTAAGACTTTTTCCGGCAGTCTCGATCCTCATCTTGGGTATTTTAAGAAAAAACAAAAAAACAAATTAGACACATTAAAAAATCCCTTTTAGACTTCAGAAAAGTCCTAAAAAAGTCGTTTTAGCAAAACTTAGATCGCCGATCAAAAACCTGTTTCCACTAACACAGTACTTGCCTGACTTTGATTGAGAAAGCCGTACTAAACACGGGGCTTAGGCAAGTTCATATTGGTCTTTAAGAAAATTTAAAGTAAAATCCTTCTTCCAGCTGTGAGGGTATAGATCTGAAACTATGGATGCATACATTAGTGTGTATGATTACAAGACTATGTATAATAGTATATGTAATGAATGCAATACATACATATTGAATACAAGATATGGGTATTTTGTCCTTTTGCAGTAAATTTTAGTTGTAGTCGCACAAGCACATGTTTCACAGGGAATTTAGAACTATTTGACTCTCTTATTGTCTCATATATAAACGTTTATCCCAAAGAGTACGGGTAACTTACAAAATTAGGAGCTGGCATTCGTACCGACATATGTCCCTCAACACCATCCAGCGTTCGGCAGAACCTGACATTTGTTTTCAGAGTAATAATAAGAATAATTAATTAAATAGTGTCGTTAGTAAAAAATATTGACGTAGCGTAGCAGTATTTCAGTAGTAGTGTAAGACGGCTAAAGGAATCTGATCTTAATGCCAAATGTTGTCAAATACTAAACGACTTTAAGCTTTTTTTTTTACCGACACTTTACACCATTTTTTATTCTTATAAGATTCATATAAGATATCGAATCATTTATTGCATTCTTTGTGTTTCTATTACAATCTTTGTGTAATTGTGCTCACCCATTTCTCCAATTTTTATTCATGTATCTGTTTTTCGTACGGCGCTCAACAGTAACGCCATAAATCCCTCAGTGACAGTCCTTCAATATCACCCTTCAGTGGCAGCCCTGGAGTACCAGAACAAAAGGACACCCCAAAAACCCTACGACACAGTTAAACAACAAGTTAAAAAAAAAATTCCGATAAGGCTGGCCATCTTTTGATAAAATATGAAAGTACTACACAGATAAGCAAATTCATGTTTATTTATTGATAACTATGCCACAAAAGCAGTAACTAGATAATCATACAAAGTTAAAAAAGAACATAAAAATTGGAATGATGATCTAATGTTCCCGTGTTCCTAGTCAGTGAATAATTGATTTCTACTTTAAAGCGCACAAGCTAGGTATGAAACTTCCAGCATCGCCACACACCCAGAAATTTGAATCAAAGATGAGGGGGTCTCCAAATAAATTCTGCAAGATATTTCCCCTAAAAAGTACCGAGGGAAAAAGGTGTGGAGAGATGGCTAGAGGGGATACAAGAGTATTCAAATAAAAGCTGCATATTTATGGACAGAGTCTGGTTATTTTCCAATATCTACAAGAATAAAAAGTTTTAAGCATGATATGGTATTTATCTAATTGGAAGTATTTCATAGCTGCTTACTGAGAAGCAGGAAGTTATAATTTTCAATTTCATAGAAAGACTGAATAACAAAACACTGTTACTACAAATGTTCCTGTTATTAGGAAACCAAAGACATTAGAAATAAGATATGGATCAGGCTCAAGAACGTCTCCAGGATTTTTTTTTTTATGTGGGGAGTGGTCATTCTTTTGGGAAAGGGGTGACTACAAAAAACAGATGAAAATTTTTTTTACATGCATTTTTTTTTACATTGGTACGAGTTAGACATTACTTCGGGCACGAGGGAGGGATGGTTAAAACCGGTACCCCCCCCCCCTGGATACTGCATTGGTAGCCTGACTCAGGCTACCAAATTCTTCGCAAAACCATAATTTTAAATTTGATTTCAAATATACTCTCACATATTTTTTTCATAGTTTTTAAATAGCTATATTAATTCTACTAGCATGAAAAAGCAAGTAAAATTGCTTTTGTTATTGCTATTGTTAAAAATTTGATAAATTTTCAACAAGCGGCAGTCCCAAAATAAAAAGGTATTTATTCATTTCTGTACGTGACTTTCGATGAAGCTAATGGCGCGATTTCTTCCTCTTACGAGTGAAAATTCAGAAAAAGGAAGGTGATATCTTTCAATCTAAAAAATCTACACATAAAGCCGTTTGTTTCGTTTACGTGGACATAGCTAAAGTGCATTAAAAGTTAAAATGAAAGAATAATAAATCATCCATGAGAGTTTATTCAGTTTTGTTTTTCACCCCTACCCATCTCCAAAATAAATACCCCCTCCCCCAAGGGTTAGCCCTGTATGTTGCCGTGCTTTTAATCAATTGGGTTCTATTTGTATTATCTTTAATTTCATTAAGTTGTTTCGTTTTTAATTTATTCTACATAATCGCATTTAGTCTATGTTATATATTCCCATCATGCCCATCATGTTATATACACCCATCATGTATTTGTTACTAAATTTATTCATCTGAAACCTTCATATGTAAACTTTCATTAGACTGTACATAAAGAGCATAAAGAGCAATTGTGCTGTTTCAAATTTCTTTTATGTACAGAAAAAACTATTCGTTGACAAAATACTTACTTTTTAGAAAACGACCAGTAAAAATATATAGTACTGTCTGTTTTGCTTAATTTTAAAGTATAAATTTATTTGTTCAAATGTTTTGGTATAAATAAAAATACTTTATTTTTGATCTCAAAGAAAGAGAAAAAAAAACTTGCTACTCACAAAACACATATAATAGCACATAAAGCGCTGAGTTTCATTTATAAATATATATTGTCACAAGAACTTTCCCAAATGTTTTCTTTTCTACAAAGGTCTCTATTTGTAAGTACAAGAAAAAAAAGAAACAAAGGAAAGGCTGCACTTAGGGAAAGGGTTTTTACTAGACCTCACTTTATATGGTATATATGGTATCACTTTATATCACTTTATATGGTAACGATGGAGTCAGGTTAGCTTTCCACTGAAGCTTCGGGAACTTCGCTGGAACTTACTGGAGTTACTGGATTTAGAGGGATTTCATTGTTCCTGAAAAAAATAGAGTGGGAATTAACGTACTAAGGACGTAAATATATATATATATATATATATATATATATATATATATATATATATATATATATATATATATATATATATATATATATATATATATATATTATATATATATATATTATATATATATATTATATATATATATTATATATATATATTATATATATATATATATATATATATATACATATATATATATATATATATATATATATATATATATATATATATATATATATATATATATATATATATATATATATATATATATATATATATATATATATATATATATATATATATATATATATATATATATATATATATATATATATATATATATATATATATATATGTATATATTAAACTCCGGACCCATTTCATTCCTGTTAATACCTGAAAACAACAATTTTTAAGATGGATCTTTCGGTTGTTGTAAAATTATGAAGTTTTTACGGTATTATCACATTTAATTAAGTGCTGCCACGTTGAACCCAGAGAATAAATAAGCAAAACTAATTCTTTATAACTGACAACGTTTTTCCCCCATAAATACCAGCCCCTGGGGCGATTGTCCCAGGGGTTTTTTTTCTCATAGATTGCCCCTGGGGCATTGGTCTAGATTTGCATGATTATAACATACGGCCACGATTAGGAGTCATTTCACTTGGATAGCCAGGTTTCCTGGCCTTTGCAAAATATGGCAACGGTGCTCATTTTTATATGAAAATATAAAATACTTAGATTTCAGACATGCATATATGTAGGAAGGCTTTCAGACAATTTCTCTTTCAACTAGACATGCCACCCTAGGTAAGAAGGGATAAAAATGCCATTCCCCGTATTAAATAATATAATACATGATTGAAAAAACATATATAATTAAAAGGTCTTCTTTTATGAATTCAAGTCCGGGGAGTCATTAATGACATCAGAATTGAAAAATTACATCACTTATTACCCAATTCCACCCAAAGCGAAGCCAGTGGGAGATCAAAAATCCGAATCTTAATTTGCATCCCCCCTCCCCCTTTGATCTTGTCTAGGTTGAAAAAGGGGCAATAAATAATGTAATTTTCAAATTCTGATATCATTTTTGGTCTCCCCACTTGAATTAATGGGAAACAACCTTTGAATCCAGAAAATGTTGCAGAGATCTAAAATCGAGATTTCCCCCCATTTCCCTGAAAAGAGCGGTATTTCTGCATGGCTGATTAGGGTCCATTTTAGATATGTTATTAAACTAATTTTTCAGAAAAATTGTACCAGAAAAACTTCTGTTGTTCAAAAGCTGATGTTTGGCCTTTTTGTGTGATAAAGATAAAATCTTTAATGCTTAATCAGACGCATGCGAAATAGAAGTTCCAGGTAAGGGGCCTTAAAAAAAGTTTTAATTCTGCGTTTTTTCATCAAATATCTAATGTTCCTCATTATTCTATGTAATTTGGCCATTTTTTATGGCATTTTTCACATCTAATTAAATGACACCTAATTAATCACATCTAAGCTAAAATGATGCGTACATACCTAGTTTTATTTTTATTTATATGGGAAGAAGGTTTCACAGTTTCTTAAGATACACCAAAAAATCAAATGTGCAAAGAAGGTATTACCGCAAAACTGAATATAGATTACATTCCTATATTTGAAGGATCCAGGAAAGAGAGCTTTTTTCAGAAAGCAAAGAAAGGGCCCAAATCGTATTTACGGTATATTGACCACTGATTGTCAAATTTGTAACACAATCTTCATGAGGATATAGCTAATAAAAACAAACCGACAAAAGACAAAAAATACATATTTTTCAATACAGATTCAAATATAGGTTTCATAAAAAATGGCTAATTAGCTGCCTTGATGTGGTGAATTGCCGCCATAACCCTTCCTGATAAGGCAGTACCACTTTATGCAAACTGATGCGGACAAATTTTATCAAACCAGTCTTTTTCACACTTAATTAACCTAATTTTGATTAATTTTGGTTTAGCCTGGGGTTTGATCCCCGTCACAGCAAGGCCAGGCGACAAGCTTACTACTTGTTACTGTTAAAACGTCCCAGCAACAGAAACAGTTCGACTCCCTATGCGTCAACAATGGCTCAGGAGTTTCGTTTAACCTTTAGGGCTACATACAAAGTTTATAAGGGATTTGTGTAAACCCCTGTAGACAAAATGTTTAAACCTGTAGCGATCTTTGATTGTCCCTCGATACTAAGATAATATAGTGTAACGAGAATATAAACTCCTTGAATGACTATGAAAGTATAGAAGGGTAAGAAAGTATAGACGGGCTACTAAGAAAGTATAGAAGGGCTACAAAGAAAGTATAGAAGGGCTAATGGAAGTATAGCAATCTCCAATTAGCCTTGGAAAAAAAATCTAAATAAAAGCTGGTCCAGGGAGGATCCCCGACGAATCCTGGGGCACATAAAATAGTTATTCTTTACGATTTCTTCATCAAATAAAATTTGTTTATTTATCAAATAAAATAAATCAAATTCGTCAAATAAATCAATAAAATTGGGATTATCCCAATAAGATGGCCAAGGAACGTTTTGGGTGGATATCTTATGGTCCTAAAATTCTTAAAAGTTGTTCAGAAATATACGCTGATCAACATTTTCAAAAGCTTTCAATCCTCATATGGGAGACGGAATATTGTATGTATTTCCAATAGCAAGTTTCTCTAAGTTAAAACAATTCAACTTGGAAATAATTTGTTTTCTGTTGTCTAAGAATTTTCTTAATAGTTATTTTTTTTTGTCTACACTGAATTTTTTTTTTTCAATGGAACTGTCAGAACAAAATAGTGGAATTAAAATTGAGAATGGCAGGATTTATTCTGTTCAGGAGTATCATTCTTCCATGGAAATATCCTTTTTTGTGTCTACTTGTTAGAAATGTGATATATTTTAGCGGCAAATTGGTATTGATATTTTTAACGACAGGTGAAGGCTGACTTTGATTTATACTGGCTTCCTTTTCAGTAATCCAAAAGTTTTTATTAAATCTTTCATAAAATATATGCCAAAATCTGTACTGAATCATATATAATTATTGATAATCTTATGTATTGGCTCTCACACATGTATTTGTAGTAGATGAAGAGAAAGACTGAATGGAAAAGAAATAGAGAAAGAGTCAAAGCTGATCGGCAAAATGAAAACTATGTATTAGTTTCAAGTGTGCATTGTAGACAACCCTAGATCAAAATAATTGAATTACCAACTACGTAAATTCAACGCGCCTTGTAATCCAGATTAAACAAATAAATATGCCGTAGCCCGACCCTAAGCATTTGTAGTTCTTGGCACTCTTTGGGCTTTGACTAAGGTTGGTGTTGCAATATAGTCATAATTATTTCTTCTGAACTTATTTAATTCGCAAAAAAAACTAAGGCAAAAGGATCAACATATGTACCACAAAACTTATTCCAATGTCGAATTTGATTCTAGCACTGGCAACAGTTTATTCTTTCTTCCATTGTAACCCGTCGTATGATAAAGGGGGGGAATATGAAAACAGACAAATTACGGATGCTGAAGTAGTCTTTGGAGGTCAGATGACCCACAATTTAGGATACCTACTAAACAATGGAAGTAGAGGTTTGAGACTTACCCATTTACCATTGCGGTTGTTTCTCTCTGTTCAGATTCATATTGGAGAGTTGACATTCGCATTGGGGTAGTTTCGGTTTCTTCAGGTTGATTTGGCGTAGTTTCGGCCCCATAGTAACACCGTGCGATTAAACCTGGAACAATTTTATTTTTTACAAACTTATCATTGGTTTTACGCCTAAGGCCATTTTTAATTTAGGACATCTGAAAACTAAATACATTTCTTTAGGAGCCGATTGACATAAGTTTATAATGTACGTCTGCCACTTTTCGAGTTGGTTGAACTTCCGTTGGTCTGTCAGTGTATAAGTGTTTTGAATTTAATCGCCAGCTTGTTTTTATAATCACTGAATTGATTCCTCACAAAGTGGAATAAACTGGAATAAACTGCTATCTGATTTGGACGAAATTGAAGATTTAAGTAAATTTCTTCAAATATTGGGAAGGTATCGTATGAATAGTTCAGTAAACTTGTTTTTATTTCTACAATTCCAGGGCACCAATTCATAAACTGACTTAGGAAAAAGAAAAGGATGTCAACACAGCTAAATCTAAAAAAATAAAGAAAATAATTTTTGTCTTGTGTGAATCAGGTTATGGGGGAAATGTAAATCTATGGGGGGATTTTCCATTGGTGGGGGGGTGCACAAGACAAAGAATTCATTAATACTATTGACTTTAACGAGTGATTCTCAGTTACCTGGTACTACAGCCTATACCAGGCTAATCCTCAGGCATTGGGTTTGTTCCCAAACTAGGAACCCTACTTATTTATCTGTGGAAACAGAAAACATGCCATCCCTCATACTCATGACATGGCCTAAGTGCTGTGAAACTGTGAGTGAACCACAGTTTCCGTACAGCTTTTTGCTTAACATACGTTCAGTCCAATGAATACCTTAACTAACCATATACAATTCCTCTGAAAAACAAATCGTATTTATGAGGTTATTCTTATAGCCTCATAATATGTAATAACCTTAATAACCCTCATAACCTTAAGCTATGTATAAATAAGCAACAGATAATAAATAAACATTGTCATCAAAATAAACGGTTCACTAAATATATAACAAAACTATTAACTTTATTTTATAATTCTAACAGAAAAACGTCGTCGTGGCCAATAATATGTCTTCTTTTAATCTGTCCGCTTTATCTTGATGCTTACTTTACACTGTTAATCATCAAACAGTTCGTGGTAACGAACTGTAGTAAGGAGCGACCCGGCTCAATAGTAAGCGAAACTCTAAAAAACGAAATTTTGATGCTAAAAGATACATCAAAAGAATCGAATTTTTATGCTGGTTCTAAATATATAAATTTCGTGGTAACGTAAGGAGCAACCCGGCTCAATAGTAAACGAAACTCTAAAAAACGGAATTTTGACACTAAAAGATAAATCAAAAGAATCAAATTTTCACGCTGATTTTAAATATATAAGTTTAATCAAATTTAGTCTTTGTCATCAAAAGTTACGAGCCTGAGAATATTTGCCTTATTTTGGAAAATAGGAAGAAACACCCCCTAAAAGTCATAGAATATTAACAAAAATCACACCATCGCATTCGGCGTATCAGAGAACCCTATAGCAAAAATTTCATTATAGCCCTAATTAATTATATTAAATTTAATATAGCCCTAGAGAGAAGGAGTGAACCACAGTTTCCGTACAGTCATTTGTTTAACATACGTTCAGTCCAATGAATACCTTAAACTAACCTTATGCAATTCCTCTGAAAAACAAATCGTATTTATGAGGTTATTCTTATAGCCTCATTATATGTAATAACCTTAATAACCCTCATAACCTTAAGCTATGTATAAATAAGCAACATATTTTTTAAATAAACATTGTCATCAAAATAAACGGTTCACTAAATATATAACAAAACTATTAACTTTATTTTATAATTCGAACAGAAAAACGTCGTCGTGGCCAATAATCTGTCTTCTTTTAATCTGTCCGCTTTATCTTGATGCTTACTTTACACTGTTAATCATCAAACAGTTCGTGGTAACGAACTGTAGTAAGGAGCGACCCGGCTCAATAGTAAACGAAACTCTAAAAAACGAAATTTTGATGCTAAAAGATACATCAAAAGAATCGAACTCCGTATATGAAATGGGTTGTCCCCTCCGTAATTCCTCGCTCTTTACGCTAAAGTTTGACTCTTTGCCACAATTCTACTTTTTAAAACAATTAAAAGCTTTAGCGTAAAGAGCGAGGGATTGCGGAGGGGACTACCCATTTCATATACCGAGTAATTTTTGTTCGTTTTAAGTTTTAATGTCGCTCCATACTTTCAGTTAAAAAAACTGTTTTTTTTAATTTAATTTCGGAAAAGAAACAGTTCTTTCATTGTAAAGTTTTCAACAGAATTAATCAATTCTAGTTGAGACAAGTTTTTTTTTTGTTTTTTTTACTACTTCTTGCTCTTATCGTTTTCATTTTTAAGATGATTTATTTGAAAGGTTTTTATTTTTAAGGGAAGCCAAAAAATATCACAGTACAGCAACATATAATATTGTGTGCATTTATCAAAAAATATTTAGATTAACTGTCATTCTACATAGGAAACATATTCTTTTTTCTTTCCTTTTTTAACACCTTCTTAAGCTTTGATACCAGACAGCATTAATAATAACGCTATAAGGATCATCACTATAACCCTCATCTGCCAATAGAAAACGTTCTTGAAACCAAGAATTCATTTTTAATAAGATTGGAGGTTTTTGGATGTCCTAAAATAAAGTTGCCCAAAAAGCCTCTTGGCATGGACCAAAATAACACTTCTTGAAATACGTTTGCTCCGTCAATTTCTTATATTCATCTTACCAAAAACCACTTTCGAAATGTCGTTCTGGCAGTGCCTGACTCCTCGCCACACCTGAACTTTATCATTTTTTTTTTTTTTTTTTTACAGTAGCCTGCTGCCAAAAACACAAAAAACAACAAAAAAAACAAGAATTAATCTTACCAGTATGCCGCGTTAGACAGAGAATAACATCAACAAAGGTAGCAAAGACGATAACTGCAACGACAACGACCAAAGTAATTATTACCCCTTCCAAGATACCTATATCTGACCAATTAAAATAACCCATCGATTGTTGCTCCGTAGTCTCAATTGAACCTAATGAATAATTCTATTTTAATGATATTCTAATTGTAGTAAAATTCTACCTTATAGGGCAATGTACGGTTTTAAACACAAAATATGCTATAAATACAAACTATGCTACTGCAGGTCTAAAATTAAGTGCCCAGTAGAAAAATTGACTCAGTAAGCCACAGTTACTATTTCAATTCAGATAACTTAAATCCTACAAAAACTGCGGTGTCAGCCAATTTCACCAGTAAAAACAGCATTGCTGAATTTAAGCTTCAATAGGTTTTTAACGTCCTTCTGCTAAACTTTCTTTCACTTCTTTGCACACCTTGATTAGTTTCAAGCACAAAATTCTCTTAATATATATATATATATATATATATATATATATATATATATATATATATATATATATATATATATATATATATATATATATATATATATATATATATATATATATATATATATATATATATATATATATATATATATATATATATATATATATATATATATATATATATATATATATATATATATATATATATATATATATATATATATATATATATATATATATATATATATCCTATATATATACTTAAGTCAGTCCTGTCTTTGTGCTTTCAAGTTTATAATGATCAAATATATTAAAATGAACAGAGAAATAGCCCTCTTAGGCAGAGCCCAACGAAATTCAGTTATGTTTTCCTTTTGTTAAGACGATTGGCTCTTCAGGTCATTTTTTGACCAGGAGGCTCAGGTCATTTTGTTACCTTCTTTAATACTTTTTTAAGCTAATGATAGTCCAAAATATTTGTATTTTGCCCTGTTTTATCACTGGCCAAAATTTTACTCGTTTTTCTCCGTTTATTACTTTTCATCATGTTATTTCAAACCAGGATGAATCGAGAGCGAATAGGACCAGCCTATAATGTTTCTTGCATTAAAAAATTTATGGAATTACGAGGAAAAATTCTTACAGCTAAAACTTTACCAAGCTAAAACCGTACCTTCAAACTCTTCATGCAAGCTGGATATTGGCAACTAGGGTGCACGTAGTTATTAAGAACTCAGCTAAAAATATTTAGTCTTGTCAGGACAACAATATTTCATTCTCGATGTCCAAAGCAAAAAGAAGCTTTCAAATCATAGCCCTTTCAAATAAATTCTTTCCCTCAATTTTTCATCAACCTCGGGTACATTTATTAAACCCTATGAGTCACTGAGAAAAGCATTGGTACGTGCATTGTTAAGTTAGTAAAACACCAAATTAGCAGGGTCCTCTTCAATTGTGACATCTCTATGCATCACGATACTGTAACTGACTCCTCTTTCCAACAATCATTTTCAGCTTTATTTATGATCTTTATCAACTTGAAGGATAGCTTTTTAAGAAATAAAAAGTCATATTTACTTTCTTTTAATGCAGAAATAAGAATCAAGGGACAGAGTTATACTACAGCAAAAATAGAAATCTATTGTCACCTATATTTCGGCATTTCCTGACACATTTGCAAGTTGTCATAACAGAAGGTACAAATTAAACTTTATTTCAATAGAAAAAAAATGAAAATATGAAACAACAACTGCATTAAAACAACGCTTTAGAAAACACAACAAGTTAAAAAGGTTAAACACCAAGTTAAAACACCGTCGTAGGGGTTATTAGTTACAGGGCATAACACCGAGGGTATGAAAGGCAGAATCCATTCACCAAAAAAGTGTTTAAAGTCTATCTAGCTATTAAGCGATGTTATTATAAAATAAGATTACCAAGACCACAAACAAACAGGCATCAGAGCCTTACCTTGTGATATAACTGCATTTGAATTCCTTTTCTTTCTTCGGAACAAAGGTTTATTGGTTATTTTCAGAAATAGGTTGTCGGTCCAGTTTCAGTTAAAGTGTGGTCCAACGGAAACGAGAAGTTCATGAAAAGAGCAGTTTACAGTGCCTAAGTTTTTTTTTGGAAGTCGCCCCAGTTTTACCGTTAAGTGATTTGAACCTCTGAAAATATGTCTATTTATTTGAAGTTATCTTCTTTTATCGTTAGGAAGTTGAGACATTTTTTCAAAACATATGTTGTATCTCATATACTTTTTTATTTAAAAACTTGTGCTAATGAGTCAAAAACCGAAATTCTCCAAAAGCTTAAAAACGAAGTGAAAAAGTTTGGCTTATTCTCATAAACATTTTTACTTTTTTAATATCTCATACAGGGGGGGATTAATTTTAAGTTTATTAGGATAGTGCTTGGTAAGATACTACTGCATAAAAGAGTTGAAAATAAAAAAAAGCAAAAAGGAGGGAATTATACCAAAAATAGTTGCCACTATAGTTTTTTAATGCATTGTCGCACCCATTTTTAAATACACAGCGTCTCTTTGGATAGCTTGTAGAGTAAAATATAAAATATCACTGTAGCATTATGAAAATTTTCGTTCTAAACGTAACCAGTAATTAATTAAGAACAAGTCAATCAGTGTTATTATGTTAATGAAACATTCTTGATTACGACTATGCTTTGATTCCGAACAACAAAAATAGTTCAATATATCAAGCTAGGCTAACAGGATTGTAGAGTACACTGAAGTATATTAGCTTTTTTTTTTTTTTTTTTTTTTTTTTTTTTTTTTTTTTTTTTTTTTTTTTTTTTTGTTACGGAGCCACAAGACCTAAACATAATATATTTTTTTCCTTTTAAAATTTGATTGGAAATTCAAACCAAATGTGCATATAAACCAAATAAAAATAAACCAAATGTGCATATACATACCAAATATATATATATATATATGTATATATATATATATATATATATATATATATATATATATATATATATATATATATATATATATATATATATATATATATATATATATATATCAGATTTCTCTTAGTGGATCAATGCAGAATAATCAAGGTGCAAGTTTGGTGTTGAACAACAAGAAGTTCAGATGCACCGTCAATCTACCTGGCCCAGTCAATAACTGTGAACGATGGGTCAACCATAAAAGCAAAATGCCATTTTTTAGATTACTATCTTTTGATTTGTTTCAGGAGAGGTTGGGGAGAGAAAAAATCTCATATGGTAGTTCAGTGGTTCACTTTGTGTGTTTATGAAAGCACATGACGTGACCCAAGGGACATGCTCTAGATCCTTTAGTAAAACGATATTAAAAATAATGTTTTACAACAAGAATTAAAATGGAACAGCGAAACTAAAAATGAAGAATAATTAGCTCATTTAAGGAGTCAAACTTAAACAACAAGAAATTTAAACAACTAGTAAATTTAAGAGCTCCTTAGGCACATCTTAGGCTCATTCTTGGTCAACATGCCCGAGTCAATTTATTTGTTAATAGATAAGTCTATCTCTCATCCGTCCATGCATCATTCCCGGGGTAGAACTAAGGTAGATAGTCATAGAACTTTGATAGTCACAGAAACTATAGTTTTCCAAGTGTTTGGTTAAATGACACGGGTAAACGCCGGCAGCAGCAAGTATGACTCTTATTGGACCAATGCTTGTTGTTAGCTTTTAGAAAGGTACGCCTGCCTAGAGTTATACAATTCTAATTAGGGCTTATGCCAGATTTGCCTCTCACTCCTATCGGACTAGCTGTCTTGGCTTTTTTTACAATTAGCCATGGCTTGATGCCCACAACTACTTGATTTTAATTCAAAATCAACTGACTCGCACGACCTAGTTTGCAATATTTAAATAACAAAGTCGAAATTATTTAATTATGAAGAAAGAACTAAAATCCTATGCAAAAAAAATAAAGATTCAAAATTTGAATTTGAGAATATTGCCTGAAGTTTCTAGAATACCAAGTCCAGTTTCAGCAACAACACAGGAGAAGCATCTAACAAGTGTGGTTATTATCATTGTTATTATTCTTACAGATCAAGCTAAATAGTTTTTCGGGACACGCTCTTATCGTTTTAACATCATCGTGGCGAATAACATTTTCATAGATTCGTAGTATGGTAATTGATTAATGAAATAATGTGCGGCCTTTTCTGTGTTCATATGAATAGATAGCAACTGATCCAATATTATTCAGAAACGAAATCTTTCTTTAAACTAAGAGACCAGGAATCCAGCTTCCTCAGGGACATCTGTGTTAACGGTCTAACAAAATATCTTTTTGTCAGGAACAACTTGCTCATTTCAATATTCTATCACGCTGGCTTAGGTTTTTCTAGGGAGGGAACAGCTATACCTTCCCTGTCCCCACTCTTTTGCCACTTCCTTTTTTAGTTTATATCAGGGGCAAACTCTAAATTCTAATGGAGATGATTCCGGAACGAGGTAAAAACATCAAATTCGCAAGAAAAAAACACAGGCTAAGCTCTCAGTTTACTTAATTAAAAGTGACCAAGCAACATCATTGGATGAATGTCGGTTCATACGTCTGACCAGAAACAAAATTTGCAGTCTTTTTCAGAAAATATTTTCAATAGATTAACTTCTTTAAATGGTTACCTGAGAAAGTATACAAGTGAAATTTTTTTTACCTATCCACAAGGTGCTAAGGAAAAGGAATATATTCCTTTTTAATATGCTGCAAAATTACTATTTATAATCTGGCCAGTTACATTGAGGCGGTGGAATGGAAAGACATAACATATTAAACATAGCACAAACTAACCAGGACATTTCAAAAAAGTAATTTTAATATTGAATAATGACCTACATTTTCGCATGCATTTGCTTGGAGAAAGTCAATGATGAAGTTAAATTAACAATAGGGGTAGCAGAATTCAAATAATTCCCTTTTTGTTTGAAGGTAGGCTTGAAGATGTTAAAACAAATATACATAAATTAAAGACTCGTAATGCTATTTTGGGTCAGAGTGAACTTCATTTGGCAGCCCTTTTCCTCATCACTCGGTTGTCCAAAAAAGCCGAAGAAGAAGCAAAGTCAAATGATCCTAATCAATTTAGCTTTGGACGCTTGTTTGCCTGTCTTTCCACGCAAATTAACGGTCATGTGCCAATTCTGAACTGTTGACCAACCTGCCTTAAGACCATAGGTAGGCGTGCCTTGTTTCCATATCATTCCAGGCAATCTAACGGTCCTTTGCAATTTTAAATGCTTTGTCAACCTGCCAGAGACTCTAGGCGGGCTTGCCTTTTTAAAAGCTAACAAACAAGAATTGGTCCATAAAGAGAGTCATACTTACTCCCGCTGTTTACCCGTGCCATTTAACCAAACACTTGGAAAACTATAGCTTCAATCACTAACTTAGTTCTATGACTATCTACCTTAGTTCTGCCCTAGGAGTGACGCATGGACGGACATTTAAATATTTTGTAAAAGTTGAGCAATAGCCTTTGAACAAAATTTTAGTAATCAGTAATCCAAGAATTGGAATGGTACAAAATTAAACTGCTACTTTTCAAGGTTAACTTTTTTGTAGATTACTTGTCCTTCGGCTATAGCTGCAGGAGGGGGGGGGGCAGTAATCCAAGAATTGAAATGATAAAAATTAAACTCTAATAAGATTGTACAACGAAAATGAGCTGTAAAAATCTAAATAATATAAGCTTCAAGTCAACTGCAGAAAAAAGAATCAAAATTTTCAAAATAGAACACATTTTCCTAAAGTCGTCCCATCATCCCATGAGTACTTAGCTAGAAAATCAATGTCTAGGCATAATTTTTGTCAGCCAATAATATTTTGTTTCTCTTTTATATGTCTTATTGGTCCACAATAATGGATGTCTAGCAAGGCATATATGAGAATGGGGTTTTAAGGAATTCTTCATATCCCACTTCATGCCTAGATCAGGGGAAAACTTCTAGTTATTAACTTTGGGAAGTTCAATACCCAAATAAACTGATTAAACCTCTTAATCAGAGTGTCCCTAGAGTTCAACAGGAAAAATACCCAAACCATCACTATCAGATATTAAATTTAATTCTTGATTGAAAAAGACCTTTCTTAATATTACAAGTCACCATTGAATTATGAATGCTTTCGAAAAAAAATCTGTTGTAAATACTAGGCTAGGGCAAAACCTTCTGATTGAATAAAATAAAACATTCTACGTGGGTGCCCAAGATCTAGCGACTCCCTTATATTGTCATCGTCACGTATTAAGGTCGTATCTAAAATTTTTACTTTTGAGGTAAATACAATAAACCGTTGGCTAAGCTGTTTTGAATTGGAGGATCAATGGGGCAATTTTTTTTCAATCACAATTTCACAGTCTTAATCTATATTACTCAGCCACTAAGAAGAACTTACTAAGCAGTTTTCGACATTTACTTCAAAGGTGCGAAAATGTCAGATGCACCCTATAGGCGTAACAGTGCGGATTTTTAAGAGGGGTCAGCTGTAAATCCAGCCAAAACCTGACTGCTTTGTCAGAGAAAATTTAGGTCATTCTACAGAACGTAGGGAACTTTTAAATCAGGATTTGCCCTATAACTAAAAATAACATTTGTTGGTCTGAAAAAAGAGGTATGCACCATACTTTACATTTAACCCTAATCACTAACCTGTATACAATACCTTATTTGACAAAAAAAACAACAAATAGTTCAAATAACTGACTGTAACTTAAAATAGGACAATCTTAAGACGTTTAAAACTTGTAAAAAAGCGATTCTCTATATTTACTGTTAGATCTCGAAATAAGTTCAACTCACTTCGAAAAAAAAGGTAAAACCTGGTTGTCTGACGAAGATTGTAACTACAAAATCAGTTACAAAATAATAAAACAAACTAAAATGAAGGAAGTAAAATCTGGCCACTGTCTGTACCTATGACTATATTTAACAAACAAAACCGAGACACACACTTTCTTCTGATATGAACAAAATTGGTAGAGTTAAAGCCAGTTGTTCGGTAAAAACGATTATTGAAAATCAAAATCTTTACAAAAGCAAAACAAAAATTTGCTTTCGAAGAAGTCGCTCTATGGTATCAAAAATAAAGTAAATTAAAACGAAAAATCTTAGGATGCAATATTAGCGAAAATTAGGATGCAATCCAAGCCAAATCGTACTTCTGAGAGTAATCAGAATGGACTATACCTCCGATTGGAGTCGGCAAGATGTCAGGTTTCTCTGGAGCTGCTCTCTTTGGCATCGTACGTTGGGTTTGTGCTCCGTACGTCGATAATCCAACCAGATTTTTTGCCAAGAAGTGGAATACATATGCGGTCTGTGTTTCCAGATTTTCCAGGATGTAAGGAGATTCTAGAAAAAAAAACACTATTAGGATATCGTAATTTTATAAGTACAATCTTAAATAGACACACTGAACCATAGTTTTATAGATACATCAAACTAGAAAACTCTATTTAATAGTCTTTATTCGCTGGGTAGATACACAGGGGGGGGGGGATCTACCTCTTCGTACCATTGTTTTCTGGATTTTCTGCAATGTACCATAGAAGCAACCATTTAACTTGGCCCTTTTATCCTGATTCAGTCCTTCCTATAAAGCAGTCATGATGGTAGTGACTGTTATATTTGGAAAATGCCATCGAATAGTATGTCTATTTTTCAGGTAGCAAATTAATAAATTATGACAATTTTACTAGCAATGATTGAGTGATGTAGGTTCACAGCAGGTCAACTGGTATAATTACTTAGTCGATTAAAAACACGCCATTATATTACAATCCCATGATCATGAAATTTATATAAAGCCTTTTCTGAACTATCAAATGTTTAGGTCACTTGGTATTTTAATTCAAATTTCGATAGGGGCTAATCCTTAAAACAATTTTAAGTAATAACGTTGAGCCTATATAGCCTCATATTGAGGCTGCCTCATATATTACTAAAAATAGCAAGCCTGTTTATTTTCTTTCAAGTGAAGAGAGCCCATTACTAAGTTGAATTTAATTACAATTCATTTTAACAGAATGGCTAAGACCCGATTCTCAAAGGGTTTTTTAAGTTATCAAATATTTTTAAAAGAAAAACTAAAACAATTATTCTGTACTGTTTTCTACAAACTGGGACAAATAACAATTTCAGAATCAGAAGAAAAGATATTTTTTTAACTCAAAAAACTAATTTTCAAGATTGAAAAAGAAAAAAAATTGTGTATACACAAACTAAGCAGAAATGATTCTACTTTCTCTTGGGACTTTTAGGACACTCACTAAAATATTTCCAGGATTTTAGTCTTTTAAGTCAAAAAGCTCGGTAAAAACTTGCAAAATGTATGAGTAATCTAGATTTCAGTGAGCACAAATTGTGAAAATATTATGGTAAGTATGACTTTGAACGTTTTCCCCTGGAGGCTCCAATTATTTACCAACAGCTGTAGATTAAGAGGAATGATAATGAAATACACAGTAAATAAGATAAATAATAAGTAAATGAAAAGCACAAAACTTTTAAGAACACATTTCAATTAATCTGAGATAATTGTCAAGATTAGTCTCATTGTACGGCCTTGATTCTTTGTATATATATATATATATATATATATATATATATATATATATATATATATAATATATATATATATATATATATATATATATATATATATATATATATATATATATATATATATATATATATATATATATATATATACTATTTACTGTGTACTGTTTACAAAAGCTCCATATTCTATGTATTGATTTGATTTTCACTTAAAAAGATTAAACAAGTCATATATTTAAATAAGAACAGATATTTACCGATCAGCCAGTCTTTGGATGGGTTTTCATCGGTCCATTCTTCATTCTGCTTTCTGTACTGGACAGCGTAGGAGATCAGCTTTATCCCACCAGTGTTTTGGGGACCAGAAATCTTGAAAGTTATCGTCGTCGCTAGAAATAGAGGTTCTATCACACTGAGAAAAGAAAAGAAAGTTCAAGTACTTTCAAACACAAAAATACCTTATAATATACCTAATGAAGAGTTGCAGGACGGACGTCATGCTGCAAAACTAGAATTATCTAGTCCGAAAGAGAATGGGTAGCTTACCAGAGTAGAAAATGACACAAATATCGGCAAAAATAAACCCTCAACGTCATCTAGGGTTTGGCGATAACTGAAATTTTTGGAAGCTTTGTAATCGTTTCTCTGTCAGGAACTGAGATAAGACACCTATTACTACCTTTATCTTATTTATTACACGAATTAAATTGTTTAATCCTATTATTACACTAAAAAAAATACCAACAAGCGTAAGATGGGATTTATACTATTTTTTTGGTCGACACCTGCACCAGTTCCTACTCTTATAAGTTACCCATATTCTTTGGGTGGTCCTCTAAATATAATTTTCATGTTCTAAAATTACAACTGTCATCCAAACAAAATTCCCAGTTCAAAAGTAGGAAAAAAACATAATTATCTCATCAAATAAAACCCAATAAATTCATTTTATTTATCAAATTGATCACTTGGCTCAATCAAAGAAAAATTCCTATAGAATAAAAAGACTTTTGAAAAATACATCTTTTGGACATAATTAAAATATTTATAAAATAATTTTTTCAAGCTTTGGCGTAGTTCCCATCCCAGTTCCCACTTCCAAGTTCCCAGTTCCCACTCTTATAAGTTACCCATATTCTTTGAGTAGTCCTCTAAAAAAGGTTTTCATGTTCTAAAATTACTACTGTCATCCAAAGAAAATTCACAGTTCAAACGTAGAACAAAAAGAAGCAATTATCACATCAAATAAAGTCCGATAAAGTCATTTTATTTATCAAAATGATCACTTGGCTCAATTAAAGACAAATTCCTATAGAATAAGAAGACTTGGAAACACATCTTTTGGACATACTTAAAATATTTCAAAAAGAATTTTTGCAAGCTTTGACTTAGTTCCCATTCCATCTTCTGTGTAATATATTTAAGATAGACCATTACAATACAAGCTCATTAATCAGCATTTTGACATGATAAAACAGCAGCCTCACGTAAATAAATCCAACCAAGAATAATGCTTGGACTCATGCCCCCTTTTAAACATATTTTTAAAATGTAAAATGACGATAGATGACATAATACGAAAATGAAATAATAATAATAATAATAAATTACAACCAAAAAATTAGAACCACTTCTTTTTAAATAAAAATAACGAATAAAAAGGAGAAAAACATGATAAACTGCCTGATCAGTAGGACATATTTTGACGTGGAATTCACCCGCAATCCCTAGCAGCAAAACGACAAAAATTATCTTTAAAGAGGGAAAACGCGGAGAGGTTTGAATTTCAAAAGAAACTTTAAGGCATTATGCCTAAGGGGTTGCTCTTACCTGTTACAGTTTCGAAGGTAGCTTGAGTAGGGGGCTGAGGTACATGGGCCTGCTTTAGTGTGATGAAATGTTCAGCATATCCGTGCTTATTCTTAGCCAAACATCGATATTCACCATAGAAACTATCATCCTCAGGAGTGACCTGGAAAACAACAAGTCATGTTACGGCAGAAGGGATGAGGTATCTAGTGCTGATGCGTTTGCTGATGCAAGGGGACGCTTATCTATAAACTACAATGAACCACAAACACAGTTAAGCACAGATCAACCTCTGAGAATAGTCTCACAAAATCCATTCAGTTATTTCAGAAGCGTTTTGATGTCGGAACTAAGGTGTATTCCATATCTACTTAGTTAGCTCTCCCTCTAAGAAAACTTGGGTTCCCTAGGATTATAGCATTCTGATCCCAGGTTAGACCGATAACTCTTCTTAACTACTTGCTTCCTTCACCAATAAACGTTCAGGCTCAAGAGCTTTTTTTTTGTCCGCTTGTATGAAAAATAATCTATAAATAAAGTGTTTACACTATTCTAGATTTCCCTATTATGTATTTTCATTTCCGCATTTTAGCTCAGAGATGCGCATACAATTGCTGTAAATAGAAAAAAAATTTTATAGATTTTTTTTTAATGCATGAAGTGTATCATGCATTTAGAATGACATTTGTCGGTAGCATAGTGTACGATGAAAGCTCAATCCGACGGTTAATTCAGTCCACAAAATGGCTGTTAGGCGTTATTACGTGCATTGCAAGCTTTCACCAAGTCCATTGGAAATCTCACTAATACTAGAAATCCTAGGAATTACCTATCTAAGATTTACCTATCGTCGGAATTTATGGCAAAAATTAAAAAACAAGCAACATCTCCAAACAGAAAATACACAGCTATACTGAAAATAAATAAGTGAAGAAATAAAACAAAAGTGAAGAATCAGATGCAAAGTAGATTGTGCAAGAAATCAAACTTTAAATAAACAAAAATTACTGTAAACAGAAAAAAATCAAACAAAAACTACAATGGATAACGAACCCAACAGAAATTACTCTAATTAGAGTCGAGATATCTCTCCCCCTAAAGACGTGTTTAATGTGAAATAAAAATTAGAAAACTATTTTTAAGAAGACTAAATAAGACTCAGAGAAGACTAAAGACTTTTTAATTTTCCAGAACACTAAAAAGTTAAAAGTTATCAGCATATTTTTTTTTTTTTTTTTTTTTTTTTTACTAAAAGGCTCGTTTTCAAAATGGACTAAAAAATTGTATTTTTTTCTAGAGAACTATAAATATAATTGAAAACGAGATACGGAAAACTAATAGGGTTTACGTAACTTTATTCTAAATCCAAGGCGACAATTTATGTTTAGTATGGTAACTGCTTCACCATTTCATCATAGGCTCTTTTTTTTCTTAAGCCTGGGCACTTCCTATCAAAGGAAATGTCATAGAAATTTCAAAAAGGGCTCATTTGATTGGAAATTAATAGCCAAAAGCGTTGTGAGGGTGAATGTACCCTCCCCCAATCATTTCCCTAACCATATTGAATCAGAATTTTTAGAAAGCCATTTTGTTCAGCGTAGTTGGAAGGTCTGGAAATTATGACTTTGAGGATGACAACCCCCTTACAACCATCAGGGCAAGGGTTGCAAGTTATGCCCTGGGGGCATATAAGGTTCAAAAAGTTGAAAAAGTGAAAAAATGTATTTTTTATTTAAATCATACAATAAATGAGCGAGTCAAACTCAAAACGAGCAAAAATTAACATGAGTAGGGCTGACAGCCCCGGTGCCTTCTCATGACTAGAACACAATTTGCGGTTTACCGAAAACAAAATACATTTAAGATGTTTTCAATTTACTTTTACATGTTTAAAATGTTTTTACTATATATATATATGATGGGCGAAGTCTTCCACCTTGCACTCCAATTACAGCACAAGCAACTTTTTGAGCTTTAATAAATAAAAAATTATTAAAACTTTAAGGAATATATATTAAACTGACAATCCAGTCATTTTTTTAGTAAAGCACAAATTATGTTCTGGTCTTGAAAGGGCATGGGGGTTTTCAGCCCTATTCATATTCATTTTTGCTTGTTTTGAGCAAATCATTGTAATTTCTGTCTGTTTTTAGTTCGATTTGTTGATTGATTGTAATTTGTGCAAGTTTTATGCTTGGAAGACGACTTCCTCGTTCATTTGTCTAGTAAATTCAGAGTGTTTTACGTATTAATTGAATATTAGTTTCATTTTTATTAAGTTTTTTCTATTTACTTTTTGCAGATTAATCATTATAGTGTCTTTTTTTTTTTTTTTTTTTTTACTCTGGTTTAGACATATTTTCGTTCTTTACTTTTGTTTAGAAAACTTTTTTATTTAATATGATAAAAAAAACATTATTTATCAGTAATGCATTATCACAGGGCTGGCATCGCGCATCTTACAATATACACTTTACACAATGCTTTATGGAAGTATTTATTTAAATTTAATTCATTAATTAGCTCGTTGAAAATCATGTCGGAGTCTATGGAAAATAAACCAAACAGTGAAAAATTTTAAGCATGGTAGTAGGAACAATTTCCAGTTAAAAACAAGGACATCCAATCATATTTAGAAGGCAGTGGGATGTTTTTGGGGGATATTGGTATCTTATAAAAGGGTAGTTAAAAAAAATTCCACTAAACTCTCTGAATTTCATATGCACCAATATTAGTGTATCAAACATATTTTGTGTAAAAGTCTCTAGAAAGCTTTTATGTTTCGTTCACGTATTTGATGACTAAGATAATAAATACAGGATAGTAAAATACTTCCAAGTTATTATTTAGCATTCGTGAAATTGTTTTTGCTTAATTGCTCCTTAATTAGATTTGCTTAGGGTAAAAATTCCTTACTTTTAAAGAACAGAGAACTGCTTTGGCGGAAACATCTCAACATTACAAACACGTAGAATTAATTAATTTGGCTGCTGGACAAAACAATCAACTAAGCGCGAGAATTCCTTATTAATACTTTTTTTTACGTTTGTAATAGCGTTTTAGTATTTATGAAATGATTGATGACTGAATACCATACTTTTTAATGCTTTTGCAACAAACATAAAGTCAAGTTCTACATTGATAAGGAAGAATCATGAATTTTATGGCTTAAATTCTAATCTTTTCCAAGCTTTTCAATATAAGCAAAGTAGCCTTGTTTCGGATTTAATATCGAGCATGGTCAATATCCTTATTTTACGCCCTTTGTGAAGACTCCAACACACAATGAATTTAAAAAGTCATAAAAATTGGTGACATAAAATTATTTGTTCTATTTAAAACTTGAAAAGGGAAATATTGACTCCTTACGTTCTGCGGGTTCGGAAACCTTTACATTTCAAGGGTTGGTTAGTAACGTGGAAAAAACGTACTATTTTAAATATTCTTCAGTCAATTACAAGAGCTATTTTAGGGAGGATTTATTGATTTATTGTTTATTGCACGTCAAGACAGTAAAAGCCGGTTTTTTTTTTTATGGTTCAGACACAGCAATTTATTCAATCTTTTTATGTAGTGTCATAAAAAAAAACAGTGGAGCCCCAGATGAAATTTGTGTCTGACTAAAGATGGAACAAAAATGCATATAAACGAATTTGGTATGTTATTTTCCTTTTTTTCTTGTTTTCTGTTTGTTTGTTTTTTATTATTATTTTAAACGCATTCCTTTAAAATGTACCGAATGAATTGGGTAATTATTAATTACTTCGTCAATTCAAACTATTCCTTCAACAAACTGAAGAGTACTTCAAAAACTGAGAACTATCAATGTTCATTTGAAAACTTTTATTAGGGAATTAATTTTCTATTCGTTTGGAAGAAATTAAATGAGAAGAAAAAGTTTTAATAAAAGTGACTCTTTTATGACAGAGGAATGAAATTGAAAGTCCCAAATGTAGTTGCTCTAAAGGGTAGGATAGAAAATCCTATACTCCGTCGAGACTACTCCTAACTCCGTCAAAAAAAGTAGGATATATCTTCCCTGTAATGTTGATTAGTATCGTAACTTTTCTCTTCCAGTTGCTGAAGTTTGATAAATAAAAACTACAACGTTCGAAATTTTTCTTTTAGAAAACATTTTTTTTTTTTTTTTTTTTTTTTTTTTTTTTTTTTTTTTTTTTTTTTTTTTTTAATGATTTTTTTTTTCTTTCAGAAGAAAAATTTGTGAAGTTGCTGATGGTGTCTTAGGGAAGAAAGTTAGGACTGCCGTTAGGAATGATAGTGAAAAAGCTTTATGTTTAATAGAGAGAAGAAGGGGCTAGTACAAGAATTATCTGAATGATAGATCATTTGAAAACAAAAGGAATGGAAAGAAAGTAGAGAAAGCATTAAAATATGAACTAAAGATGTGTGAAGTGGAAGCCACGGATAAAATTGCCCAGGATCTTGAAGATGCAGCTAGACGGCATAATAGTAAAATATTGTAAAGGGAGATGGACGGAACATAAAGTTTGTGATACCGTGGATGTGAAGGAATATGTTTTGCGTAGAAGAATTAGTGACAGTACTAATAGGATTAAAAAGTAATAAGGTTCCACGTGCTGATAGAGTGGTAAATGAGTTTCTTAAATATGATGGCTCTGAGGTTAGAAATAAGTTACTTAAGATTATGAGTTATTTTTGAAAAAAGAGAATTACGTAACGATTTTAGGAATACCTTATTTAAACCACTGTATAAAAAAGATGATGAGAGTTAAGTGTTGTAATTATCGTGGCATTAGCCTGGTATCTGTAGGTAGTTAATTACTTAGTAATATAATACTTTTTAGACTAAGAGATGCTGAAGACAAAGTATTTAGAGAAGAACAGTGCGGTTTTAGAAGAGATAGAGGATTTGTCGACCAAACATTCACTCTGAGGTTAATGATTAAGAAGTGCCTGAGTTGTCAAACACCTTTGGTCCTCAGTTTTATAGATTATGAGCATTCGTTCGATTTTGTTGATAGAAGAGCTTTGGCAAAGGTTTTATCCTTGTTTGGCGAACCGGAAAAATATATTAAAGTGATTAGTGCTACGTACGAGAATAACACTGCTGCGGTTAAGGTAGAGAATGAGGTTAGCGGCGGCTGGTTTTGTATTAAATCAGGAATAAAGCAGGGTTGTGCTCTACCCCCTTTATATTGATCATATTGGTGGAATTTATCTTAAGGAGCACATGAAAGGCAATGAAAGACCTCGGAACCAAATGGAGAGGAAAAACTTCTGTACACAGATTATGCTGATGATTTAAGCATCCTAGATGAAAGTGTAAGCAAAATGAATGAACTTTCATGGGTTTTGAGAGTTCAGGGTGTTTGAATACGATTAAAATTCATTTCAAGAAGACTAAGTAACTAAGCCTAAGAATAAGTAAAGATGAAAAGGTGATGTTGGATACCGAAAAATTGATCAGGCATGCTTCACTTACCCTAGTAGTATTATTAGTAAAGACGATGGTAGAAGTGAAGATGTTAAAAGTAGAATAGCCAAAGGCTCAGGGTGTATTCCACAGTTAAAAAAAAGCTTGGAAGAATAGGAAGATAATTCTGTAAACCAAAATTAGAATATTAGAAGCTACAGTGATGACAGTGGTCAAATATGGCTATCAAGCATGGGCGCTCCGAAATGCGGATGAAGATTTGCTAGATGTTTTCCAGAGAAATTCCCTAAGGATTGTTCTAGGTGCCCGGCTGAGTTGTTGGTAGTAGTAGCAGTAGCTTCTGTTCGTTGTAAGTTCGACTTCTTATTTCTTCTGTCTTGACACGGGCAGTGAAAGGGAAATATGTTTTCCCTTCTCTGTCCTTATTATGTGGTTGTCAAGTCAGGCAGTAATTTTGTTATTTTTTCCCTGTTTTTGCTCGTTTAATATTTTAATTTAATTCTTTACAAAAAAAACCCAAAAAAACACTGTTTTTCAATTCAGAGAAATAACATAAATAAATCATTGTAGTGATCGATAGCGACAAGCTGTTCATTTAATCAGTTAATAAAAATAAATAAGTAAGAAAAAGGATACCAAAAGTGACTTGCTCCATTTTTGTAATACATTCTTTCCGGGATTGTTTTAGTCAGTTAGAGTTATAAAGGCTTACTCACTACGGTCTTTAGTCGTAGTATATGGGATGACTTATAAAAGGAAAAACCAGAGAGAAAAAGAAGCCAAAACAATGCATTTCTGGTAAAGGAATGCTAAAGGAACCTAAATAAAGACCAAAGCCAGACTACCTTTCCATCATAAATACAAAGAACAGGTTGAAATAGCAGAGAATTTTTTCTTACGGCATTGCAATCTTTACCCTAAATGAATATTTCGACTCTATATCGAAGGGCCGTCCTCAGCAAAACAAATTAAAATACAAAAAAAAACTCACTTTAATATACAACTATTAAAGCTAAAAACTTCTTAAAACCGTCTTAGCATCCTTAATTTGTGGAAGTTCAACTAGGAATTCTCAAAGGAAGTTAACATTCCTGGCTGAACTTCCCTGAAATAAGGGTGCCAACACAGTTTTAAAAAGTTTTTGCCTTAAATGGACGGATTTAAATGAGAACTTCTTTTATATTTCAATTTGTTTTGCTGAGGACGGCCCTTCGATTTAGTATAGAAATATTTATTTAGGGATAAAGTTGCACTACCTTAAAAAAATTTCATGTTATTTCTACTTGTTGTTTGTATCTATTGCAAGGGGACTTAGGATTTTGTGTTTGAGAGGAGACAAACTTTTTTTTGTCCTCACGAAGCAGTGAACGCTAAGCATTTTTCCTCTTGTATCCATGTGTCCTGACATGCTGTTTGGCTAGTGTAAAAATAAACGAGTACTGTAAATTCTAGAGTGAAATTTTAAAGAAGCAAATATTAAGAAATAATATATTAAGAAATACCAAAAGCGTGCTTTCTCCATCTTGGTTATATATTTTGTATCGGGGGTCGTTTTCGTCAATGAGAGCATTGTAACGGCTGTTCCACCAGTTAATTGTAGCATTTGGAATACTCGATGCTCTGCACGTCAAGTTCACAGGTCGCTGTGACCAAGTCCACATTTCCTTCTTAGTAGTGTTGGTAATAACTCGTAGTCTCCTCACCGCTTCGATAGTTCCACCGTCACTTGATGCTCGACATCTAGGATTAAAAAAAATGGGCGAGTTTTACCTCATTGCTACAGCTATCGGTATGATTAGGAACAAATAAAGAAAAACAAACTTATAATACAAAAAGAAAAAATAAGTAAACAGAAAAATAAAAACAAGTAACGAGGTGCAATTGGCAATCATTTCAAATAAGTACACGAGCTGTTTTTATTCCGTCTCGGGGACTAAGCTATGGAGAATATTTATGGGCCAAGAGCAGAACCATGTATGATAAACTCCCTACTGCTCAAGTTGATAATTCATTGACGCATCAAAGAACCGTTTTTTTGGTTAGTTTCCTTCAGCTTAGCGTGAGACAAGACAAAGAGAAGTGACAGAATAGATGGAAAATATATAATTTGGGCATTATAGTTGCACATAAAGGGGGGTGGGAATGATAAAATATTTAGACAGTATGAAGTTAGAAAACAATTCTCACTGCATATATGCGGAATAATTGCACCTAACAAATTAGCCATGCATACCCACTATGCTGAACCACCCCCACTCCTAATGTGCAAATATATAGCCCGAAGTGGTTTCTAAAGCATTATATTTGTATCTTCATTTTGTATGTTTCATTAGGATTGAACGTCAGAGAAACATATTAGAAGAATATTAAGTAGAAAGTAGGCTATATCAGTAAGTACCCAACGATCTTTCCCAAGAGTGCAAATGGGGGGAGGGGGGTAAAAAGGATTGTTTTTGTTGCTAACTTTACATGTAGGGTATCAAATGAAAGGTATTTTTATATTTAGAGGTGATATTTTTTAGTCACGAAAGATTAGGAACTTGGAGGAGGGGTCAATATTTATAGGCGAGGTAAAACCAATCAAGATTGAAAATTGAGAATAAAACTAATGAAACGTTTCGTTTAAACCTAAAAATATGTAAGTTTTTAAATGATAGATTTAGAGTAAAAATAACCCCTAGATGGGTGAGAGGTCTATTTCCCTCTAAAGAGAGAAAAATTCCAAGACCCATAGCTTATATTACAGCAACTAAGAATAATATTTCAAAAACTATAAAAGTAAATAAGAAAAGATATGAAGGGCTTTTAACCATTCGTAATTAGATTATTGATAACAATTTCGGTCTGAAATTTTTGAGTTCTAATAAGTGCAGCATATACATAACGCACCATCTTAGGTGTTTGAATAATAAAATAGGGTATTCTAAGGATTTGCTGAATGTTATCGTATTTCCCATCATTTGTAGTTATAAAGGCTCTTAAGGATTTCTGCTCCTAACCCTGTTTTGTGGCGGAAGTTTAGTGTTTTCAGTTAAGTCCCAGTTTCAGAACTGTACAAACGTAGAAAAATATCAAGAGCCAGTTCATTCGAAACAGTTTTACAAACATATGTTGCTGTGAAGCAGTAATTTTTGTTCGTTTCAGTTCCAGCTTCAATCTTCATTTTCATCAGGAAAAACATTTTTTTAATTAATGAATTATAATAATAGTGCGCTGGCAATGCTAGAAAAAAAATACATTCATGTACATTGATGACAGAAAGGTGTAAAACTAAATATCAATTGATACTGGCTCATATACTGGAGCGTTTAATTTTCGACTTGGAAGTCTAGGGTTCAAGCTAGACAGCATTGAATATTTGTTTTGAATTCATTTTTTAGGTGATTTTATTTTTATTTTTTGAATTTTTTTTTTTTGAAAGCTGCATTTGCTCGTATTAATAATAATAATAATAATAATAATAATAATAATAATAATAATAATAATAATAATAATAATAATAATAATAATAATAATAATAATAATAATAATAATAATAATAATAATAATAATAATAATAATAATAATAATAATAATAATAATAATAATAATAATAATAATAATAATAATAATAATAATAATAATAATAATAATAATAATAATAATAATAATAATAATAATAATAATAGTTATAATAATAATAAAAAAGGAAACGATAGTAAACTATGTTATATGCGTAGATGTATAAAGGATTCGATTAACTAGGAGAGGAATCCGTTTTGGATGGAGGATCAAATGAGGATAATATTTCCAAATTATAATTTAGATAAACCTACAGTATGAGTGTGTTTGTGGGGGGATCAAAATAATTTTCTCTGATCCTCAAAAAAAATACATTACAGCTTTTTTAATACAAGTTATCCGATAAGCAGGGCTGCCATTATACTCTGCTATATCCAAATAGTATAGCCTATCAACCGACAGGCATAAAACAAAAAGAAAAATATATTCTTTTTTTTGTGAATTCTATTCAGGGGAATAGAATTCTATTCAGGCAAAACTCTATCCAGGGGAGGGTATTACCGGGTTTACCTCCCACCCCACCTCCACCCCTTATAAATTTTGTCCCGAGTCTTAAAAACGTAATAAGATGCATATAAACAAATTTGTATACATTTTGTTGAAATTTGGTTCGTCAGGTTGACTGCAGGAGCTCAAAAGACGTTATGTTAAGCACCATAAATTTTACAGAAGAAATTTGAAAAAATGTTTCAAGTTTCTAGGCTCCTAACAACGATAATAAATTATCCAAGAGTGTTGTCCCGGTATGGTAAAAATAATTTTGAAAACAAAATATAAATTTTTCAAACATTTCTGAATGGAAAAAAGAATATATAACACATCTTCGTAGAAATTAAAACTTTTGAATTACTTGAAAACCAAAAAAGGAAGACGAAATCTGGAATAACAGGATTAGACCAATATAGAAAAAAAGTTATATTCAAACTTATCCCAGTCCGTCTATGATAAAAATTATTTTCTTCCTTTCTTCCTTTCGAACAAAATATTATCTCTAAAATGCATCAACAAATCCAAGGAGCTTTTTTCGAAGAAATTCCTTAATACAAATGTGAAAAGGCAACTAGTTGAAATCATTCCTCTTTAAAATTCAGATTCCAGAAAGAGTTGAAGATAAATTCTTCATCAATCACTTTAACAATCATTATTCAACAGTCTGATTTACAATTTTGTGACAGCAGTAAAATACTCATCTAATCTTTTACGAGAGTGACATTACGATGTATAGAGGTAATAAACAACCTTTCAAAGTTATTTGAGCATATTGCTTTAAAATATATTATACCGCTTGCACATAACGACACTAAAGTCTAACGTTTATGCAAATCGTTTATGCAAGTTTTATTTCATTATACTTTTTATTTAATTAAAATTAAGATCCTATCAAGATATATCTTTATTTTATAACAGCATAAAATATATTTATATCTTTATAACAGCACAATGCATTGCCAGGGAGAACAACTGCATTTATTACTTTTTACTAAGTTACGGTATAATATCAATTAAATTATCGTTATAAATTAAACTTAACACGTCAAAAATCGAACGACATTCAACAGAATTTTCAAGTGTTCAGAGTTGTCAAGCTGCATGTATTGCACCAGGGTCGCATAAAGCACAGTGAGGGTGGGGAGAAATTATACCCCAAAAGCTTGAATGAATAACCCGTAATTTTTTTTCATAATTCTAAACAAGTGGCTGTTTTTAAGTCAAGCCCCCCCCCCGCACCATTTATAAAAATTACTTTTTTGTGTTTACATTGGGCTGAAGATAAAAGAACTTCTTTTGCCAGAAGGAAGCAATAGGCATATTCGTGTTCATCCAAAAAAAACGTTTATACGATCAAGTTTTCGTAGCAGGCAAAATCACATCAGCTTATAAATGCATAGAAAAATGCTAAAAAAAAACAAAAAAAAACAATCAAATTGAAAAAAAACTAGGTCAATAATAAAAGCTTACTTGTATTCACCAGCATTTTCTATCTTTACTTTTTCAATATTAAGAATGCCAGGGTTAGGGGTGATATCTAATCCATGTTGGCCAGTTATATTGTTACCCTTTGCGTCAGTGAACTCATAGATTGGGTTTGGTTCGCCCTCTGCTTCGCAATCCAGTCGTGCTGACATACCTTCAATTGAATCAATATCTTCAATGTCCTTCTTGAATTTAGGCGGGACGATAATCTGAAAGGAGACCCTAGTTTTAAAAGCCCTTTTCTCATTAAACAAAAAGTTATCAGTTAGTAACACAACAATTTATCAAGACACGATACATATGCGGTTTAAGGGGGAACGGAGGCGGCAGTTGCCCCACGCGCAGAAATTTTAGAGGCGCAAAATCTCAAATAAGTAGTCTAAAGGTTACAATTCTTTTGTAATTTTATTTTGATTAAAACAAAGTGGAAGGCGCAGCTAATAAATGAAAATAATTAGGATATTATTCATTAATCGTCAAATGAAAAAAAATCAAATAATAATAATTAATATAACATAATTAAAAGTTAATGAAAATAACTAAATAATTTAAGTAATATATTTAAAACAATTCAAAATGAATGATTAATTAAATAGTAATTTGGAAATAATTTTATAAATAAATAAAAATTTCGGTAAATATTGGCATGAAAATTTTATGGGAGATGGGGGGGGGGTCGGTGTTAATCAAGGCTTTTACTTCGGGCATAGAAGAGGCCAGAATCACCCCTGGTCCAAGGCCTACTTAAAAAGGGTCTTTAAATTCAAAAATTTGGTTGAACTAACCATCTCTCTTTTTCTATGACCACTGGTTCGACACGAAAATTTCTGAAAATAGAAGACCCCTAAAACATTTTTTTCTAAATAGCGAGTTCCTGTTATTATGCAAAGCTATTATGCGCATACTGCTACTAATGCTGCCAAAAATTTTTGGCTGCGCAAACTAAGGTCATTAAAATAAAGCTCTTAAGGAATATTTAGGTGGATATTGAAATAAATATAAAAAAAATTATGAGCGTGTGGACTTACAAAAAAGTTGACAAAGCAATATCTTGTGATATTATAGAAGCAACTGATATTATTAAGTTAGACATTCGAAGGTAAATTGTGGGGAATATTTTATTTAAGTTATAAATCCCTAATTTTTCCTAATTATTCCTCTCCCTTCAGCCCCTCAGATGGTCGAATCCGGGAAAACGACTATCTAGTCAATTTGTGCAGCTCCCTGACAAGCCTACCAATTTTCATCGTCCTAGCACGTCCAGAAGCACTAAACTCGCCAAATCACTGAACCTCTCCCCCCAACTCCCCCAAAGAGAGCGAATCCAGTACGGTTACGTCAATCACGTATAAAGGACATTTGCTTATTCTATCCACCAAGCTTCATCCGATTCCTCCGCTCCAAGTTTTTTCCAAGATTTCCCCCTCCAACTCCCCCCAATGTCAAAAGATCTAGTCAAGATTTGAAGTAAGAGCTCTGCGACATGAATTCCTTCTAAAAATCAAATTTCATTAAGATCCGATCACCTATTCGTAAGATAAAAAGGCCCCAAATTTCATGTTTTCCTAGAATTCCGGTTTCCCCCTCCGACTCCCCCCCCAATGTCACAGGATCTGGTCGGAATTTAAAATTAGAGCTTTAAAGCACAAGATCCTTCTAAATATCAAATTTCATTAAGATCTGGTCACCCTTTCTTAAGTTACAAATACCTCAATTTTCAAAATTACCCCCCCCTCCCAACTCCACCAAAGAGAGCAGATCCGGTCTGGTTATGTCAGTCAGTATCTTAGACAGGTTTTTATTCTTCCCATCCAGTTTCATACTGATCTCTCCGCTTTAAGTATTTTCTAAGATTTCTGACCCCCCCCCCTAACTGCTCCCCCCCCCCAATGACGCTGGATCTGGTTGAGATTCAAAATAAGAGATCTGAATTACGAGGTCCTTCTAAATATGAAGTTTCATGACGATCTGAACACTCCTTCGTAAGTTAAAAATACGTCATTTTTTTCTAATTTTTCAGACTTAACCTTCCCCCTTCCCAATAGAGCGGATCCGTTCCAATTATGTCAATCACGTATCTAAGACTTCTGCTTATTTCCCCACCAAGTTTCATCCCGATTCCTCCACTCTAAGCGTTTTCCATGATTTAAGGTTTCCCCCCCCCCACCAAATTCCCCCAATGTCACCAGATCTGGTCGGTATTTAAAATATGAGCTTTGAGACACGATATCCTTCAAAATATCACATTTCATTGCGATCCGATCACCCGTTCGTTAGTTAAAAATACCTCATTTTTTTTTTTTTTTTCAAAATTGCCCCCCCCCCTAACCACCCCGAAGAGAGCGGATCCGTTCCGGTTTTTCAATCATGCATCAAGGGCTTGTGCTTATTTTTCCCACCAAGTTTCATCCCGATCCCTCCACTCTAAGTGTTTGCAAGATATAAGGTTCCCCCTCCCAACTACCCCCCCCCCCCAATGTCACCAGATCCGGTTGGGATTTAAAATAAGAGGTATGAGACACGATATCCTTCTAAATATCAAATTTCATTGAGATCCGATCACCCGTTTTTAAGTTAAAAATACCTCATTTTTTCTAATTTTTCAAAAATAAATAACAATTTTTTTCAGAAATAAATAACAGCTCTGAGACACAATATCCTTACAAACTTCAAATTTCATTAAGATCTGATCATCCGTTCGTAAGTTAAAAATACTTCAATTTTTTCCGAATTAGCGCCCCCCACTCCCCCCTCCAGATGGTCAAATCGGAAAAAGGACTATTTCTAATTTAATTTGGTCTAGTCCCTGATACGCCCGCCAAATTTCATCGTCCTAGCTTACCTAGAATTGCCTAAAGTAACAAAACCGGGACCGACAGACAGACTGACAGACCGACAGAATTTGCGTATGCTATATGTCACTTGGTTAATACCAAGTGCCATAAAAACCTTGTATACCCTTGGGGCATTACTAACAATCCTTACCCTCAGATTTTGGGGAATTTCGTCAACCCCTAATATCATATTATATGATCTTCGGACTATTTTTGAATAAATTACTATCTCAAAATTTGTATCGCTTGCATTTGTGGAAAATTCGACGTAGGGGGACCACCCCCGATCACTTTGACTCATAAAAAGGACACTAGAACATCTGATTACCAATCAAACAAGCCCCCTCCAGAGTTTATACGACCATGATTTTCACATAAACCTTATAAGCCCTCGGGGCATAACCTTCAACCCTCGTGCTGAGGTTATATGGAGGAGGGTTGTCATCCTAAAAGACATAATTTCCAGACTTTTCAACTACGCTGAACCAAACGCTTATATCATGGGAATTGATGGGTGTTGGGGAGCTTGTAACCCTATATTCACTTTGACTATTAAAAGGGAATAGCCCTTTCAATTTCCATTCGAACGAAACATTTTTGAAGTCTCTGCGACAAGAAATGGCCGGCTCAAAACTTCTATCAGGTTTATTTCAGGAAAGTACGAGGAGTGGGAGGGGTATCAACACTCCGATCACTCTGAATCTTAAGAAGGAAACCGGAAGATTGAGCCCCCTCCAAAGTTTATACGATCACCCTTTCTATATAAGCCTTATGTTCACCCAGGGCATAACTTACAACCCTTACCCTGAGGGTTGTGGGGAATAGTTTCTAGGGTTAGCCAAAAGCGAACATTTAGGAAAGCTAATTACCTTTTGGAGCGTTTTTGGACCCTGGGATGAGTATTTGAGAGAAACTATTCATAAGCTCTCTGAACATTAAACTCTCTGAACATTTGTTCAGAGAAACTCTCTGAACGAAGAATCTTGGTTCCTCAAGGCAGTAAATTGCTTATTATGATGATATTTTTTAGACTAGAGTAGCCAAGGTCCAGGGTATTTTCATCGCAGTTGTAAAAACTTTAGAAGGATAGGAAGATAAACCTGTGACTCAAGATTAGAATACTGGAAGCTACAGTAATGACACCAGTTAGGCATACAATCTTAAAGTGTAAGAAACATGCTTAAATATTACTCGAAATAAAGATCAAAATGAGAAATAATATGAACTCTGGAAATACGGTAATTTCGTTCTTTACAACAGTGAATTTCAAGCTATGATACAAATTATAAAGCTAGTCTATAATCGATGATCTAAAGTTAGCTATATATATATATATATTTAAAATATTTTCTGCCGCAAAAATTCAGATTCCAAGAGTCAATTGATTTCGGTAAACAATTACACCTACACAAGAAATCTAACGTATTTTTCTATCGGTCAGGGGGACAACTACTCCCTCTAAACCCCAGTTTGCCCCCCTGACCTCTGATTACCCCTCCAGCTAAATAACATTTTCTTCCAAAGATGCTGTCAAAACTTCATAATGAAGCATATAAACAGTTCAGTTTTCCGATAAACGGATCTTTGTCGAATTTCATGTAACGAATAATAATTTTCTGGCTTGGCAACTTATTTTTAAGATTGTCCGTTGAGCAAATTGTGTTGTCAACAGAAGCATTTATTGATTTTTTTTAATACGCAGTTGGACCAAGTGCAAATTATACATGCCAAGATTTTAACTGATCAGCTGTATTCTATTGTAGGGGAATTTTGTTAAAGGCGTTAATTGCATGTTAGAGTATGTTGCTTCGTGTTTTTACAGCATGCGCGTATCCTGGATTATTTTTGGGGGTTCGTATTTTTTGGAGTGGGTTCACAAAACGTTTACTCAATAGTTGAAAGAGGTTATCGGGCAACCGACAACCTCGACCAGAGGTTATCGGGGGGGGGGAGTAGGGGCCGGTTAATTCGGAAAAAATAGAAAAAATGAAGTATTTTTAACTTATGAGCGGGTGATTGGATCTTAATGAAATTTGATGTTTGGAATGATATTGTGTCTCAGAGCTCTTATTTTAAATCCCGACTGGGTCTGATGACATTGGGGGGAGTTGGAGGGGGGAACCTAAAATCTTGGAAAACACTTAATGTAGAGGGATCGGGATGAAACTTGATGGGAAAAATAAGCGCAAGTCCCAGATACATGATTGACATAATCGGAACTTATTTGTTCTCTTTGGGGTAGTTGGGGGGGGGGGGGAGTAAGTCTTAAAAATTAGAAAAAATGAGGTATTTTCAACTTACGAACGGGTGATCGGATCTCAATGAAATTTGATGTTTAGAAGGATATCGTGTCTTAGAGCTCTTATTTTAAAATCCGACCAGATCTGGTGATGGGGGCGGGGAGTTGGGAGGGGGAACCTAAAACTTGGAAAACACTTAGAGTGGAGGGATCGGGATGAAACATGGTGGGAAAAAATAAACACAAGTCCTAGATAGATGATTGACATAAACGGAACGGATCCGCTCTCTTTTGGGTAGTTGGGGGGGGGGGGTTAATTCTGAAAAATTAGAAAAAATGAGGTATTTTTAAATTACGAACGGGTGATTGGATCTCCATGAAATTTGATTTTTAGAAGGATATCGTGGCTCAAAGCTCTTATTTTAAATCCTGACCGGATCTGGTGACATTGGGGGAAGTTTGGGGTGGGGAGACCTAAAATGATGGGAAACGCTTAGATTGGAAGAATTGGGATGAAACTTGGTTGGAAAAATAAGCAAAAGTCTTGCATACGTAATTTACATAATTGGAACGGATCTGCTCCAATTGCGGGGGGGGGGGTGGTAATTCTGAAAAATAAGAAAAATAACGTATTTTTAACTTACGAAGGAGTGATCGGATCTTCACGAAACTTCATATCTAGAAGGACCTCGTAACTCTGATATCTTATTTTAAATCTCAACCGGATCAAACGTAATTGGGGGGGGCAGTTGGTGGGACCGGAAATCTTAGAAAATACTTAAAGCGGTGAGATCAGGATGAAACTGGATGGGAAGAATAGAAACCTGTCTAAGATACGTGACTGACATAACTGGACCGGATCTGCTCTCTTTGGTGGAATTGGGAGGGGGGGAGGTAATTTTGAAAATTGAGGTATTGTAACTTACGAAAGGGTGACCAGATCTTCATGAAAATTTGATATTTAGAAGGATCTTGTGCTATAAAGTTTAACTTTAGGTTCTGACCTTCTCACAAGTGCCAAATGAGCTCTTGGCTCTTCCGACCTCGTACCATATGAGCTCTCGGCTCTTCCGACCTCGTCCAAATGAGCTCTTGGCTCTTGGCTCTTCCGACATCGTACCATATGAGCTCTCGGCTCTTCCGACCTCGTCACAAGTGCCATATGAGCTCTTAGCTCTTGTTTTTTTAGTGTATCATACGAGTATAGAAATACCAGACCCCTTCAGAGCGTGTATCTGTCCCCAATTGAGCATGTACCTGCACCACTTATCATTCTTTCTTTTTAGCAGTGAAGTTTTGCCAGGGAGTTTTTATCCAGATAAATAGATAGAGTTTTCGTATAATTTTTAATCCTAAAAATTTCCCCAGAAGTTAAATCTCTGTAAATCCTCATTCCCAATTTTCTCTCCAGACAGTTGATGACGTAACGGCGCGTGGAGTAGCAATAATCCCTCAAGCAGTCTAGCAATTAATTTTACATTTGAGTTCGGACTTAGAACTGTTGTAGATCGTTTTGTCGAATGAGGTGGAATATACCAACCATGAAGTGGAAATTTTTAACATTGCTAGCATTTGTATATGTGCAAGGTTTGTTGAATTTTTAGCTCTTTCTAAAGCTTTTTCTTGGATGGCTGAGAATTGGCTAGCCCATATTCAACCCCAATATAGACCAAGATCTGTTTTATAGCCTACTCTGTCGTTTGGGAAAATGAAACTTTCAGGGATGGGTCTACAGGTTAAAGTATGTCCCGGGAAGGTATTTTAAAGTACCCAACTCCACTCCTTCCCCCTCTAGAGGGCCCTGGAATTTGCCTACATGACATGTCCTATACCTATTGAAATTTTGACAAAACAACATTTTACCTTAATTTTCAGTTACTAGTTGCTTTTTCTCTGCCTTTTGTTCTGAAAATGCAATTTCTGTTATTTGAGTAAAATTTTGAGCCATATAAATGTTTTTTTTTTTCAAAAAAAAAGTTGAATTCTAGTTAATTGATTTCTTAATATCTCAGAAAGGGTTTAGGCTATGAAAATGAAAGATTCATTTCAGGGATGAATCTACAGACTAAAGTATGTCTCGGGAAGGTATTTTGAAGCAACTACCTCCACTCCTTCTTCCTCTAGATGGCCCTGACCTTCGATGACCTTTAAAAATACGTGTGTTATAAAAGTGAAACCTTGCAAAATATATCTTCTGCTTAAAAAAACATTTATATGGCTCAAAATCCTACTCTCAAAAAACTCTCAAAACCCATTCATTGACCCTTGTATGGGCTACAGATCCATATCAAATGTTCTTTTCCCCTAGTAGGCCTACCAGTAATATTTTTCTAAGTTTGTTAAAATTCAATAGGCTATTTTGGAGGGAGAAGGAGTGGAAGTGAGTAATAAATACCAAAAATGGCAAAAAGCTAGTAGAGGTAATTGGAGTTTTTTTTTTCGTCAGAAATATTTGTAGCCTACCTAGCAATAGAATCAAAACTATTAACAAAATTATTTTCTTTGGTCAGAATTGAAAGTAGGCTAGGTGAATTTTGTTATTAGGCATAAAGGAATGGATTCAGCGCCTAAATTATGCCACAAAAAGGTCTTTAAGTATTTGGCTCCAACCTCCTTGCTTGTACCCGAACTTGCAGCAGCACCAAGTGCTTTCTCTCTCAACTGGCATCTGGAATTTGGATGTCATGCGGGAATTTAGGCTATTGAAACGTAAGCTCCCCAGACTCACGACTGGGCAGCTTGCCTCTTCCAACTCACCTACTTTTCGAAATTTAAATCTCTCTTCTACTAGATATGGTTCCAAAATCTGTACATTTCTTGTAGAAATTAGGCTAAGTTGATATACCATATTCGAGATGGAATGGACAAAAAAAGTGTGAAGTTTTTTTTTTTTTTTTTTTTTTTATTGTTGTTGATTTTCTGGAGCTAATTGTAGCCTAGATTTAACATAAATCAAGGTTCTTTTAGCTTTAGTTGCAGTTTATTGGGTATATATATTTTAAGCTTGTCGTCCAATTGTGACTCCAAGGTACTTCTCATAATTTCTACTCTTATAAACTTGCAGATACGGACCGTGATCGGAAGAGGTAGGAATGGCGAGGGTTTTTATGGCCCAAATGGAGGATCTTGCATTTTTGGGGTTAAATTCTAAATGACAAAACAAGTCATCAACAAACCTATTAAAATAATTATGGAATAAAACGTTGGCCAATTTACAGATAAATTGAATAGTGTTGATCCAAAGATAAATAGAAGTCTTTATTTAGAATTTGACAAGATATTTTTTATACATCTGAGGCCTTGGAACCCTATGGAGGGGCATGCATGCAGAAATTGAGTTCAATATATCTTAATCATGGTGTTTGAGCCATGCTTCAGATAAAGAAAGCCTGGAATTCATACTAAAGAGTAGGAATGAAATACGTTTTGTTTGGGGACTATTGGCAGAAGAGGAAAGGGAAAGGGCTCCAGACTCCGCCCCTTGGGACATATATTTTCCCTATGACTTTCTAAATTGTTTGTATTATTCACCTGCTTTTGAAGACTTAGCCTAATGAACCTAAAGAAGTCTGCTATATTAAAAAAAAGTGGCTGATTTTGATTGGAAAACAAATAAACTTTGAAGTCTACTTCTTAGGTTGATTTATTTCTTTCCATAAGAAACAAGAGCTAAGAGCTCATATGGCACTTGTGACGAGGCGAGAAGAGCTAAGAGCCAAGAGATCATATGGTATGAGCTGTAACAAAATTCTATGAATCAATAGATTGGTTTAAAAAGGAAAATAAGAGGCTTAATGCTGGTCAGGATTTAAAATAAGAGCTCTGAGTAACGATGTCCTTCTAAATATCAAATTCATTAAGATCCGATCACCCACTCGTAAGTTATAAATACCTAATTTTTTCTAATTTTTCCTCTCCCTTTAGCCCCCCAGATGGTCGAATCTGGGAAAACGACTTTATCCCGTCAAATTGTGCAGCTCCCTGACACGCCTATCAATTTTCATCGTCCTAGCACGTCCAGAAGCACCGAACTCGCCAAATCACTGAACCCCTCCCCCCAACTCCCCCAAAGAGAGTGAATCCAGTACGATTCTGTCAATCACGTATCGAGGGACATTTGTTTTATTCTATCCACCAAGCTTCATCCCGATTCCTACTCTCCAAGTGTTTTTCCAAGATTTCCCCCCTCCAACTCCCCCCCAATGTCAAACGATCTGGTCGGGATTTAAAATAAGAGCTCTGAGACATGAATTCTTTCTAAAAATTAAATTTCATTAAGATCCGATCATCTATTCGTAAGATAAAAATACCCCAATTTTCACGTTTTCCAAGAATTCCGGTTTCTCCCTCCAACTCCCCCAACGTTACAGGATCCGGTTGGAATTTAAAATAAGAACTTTAAAGCACAAGATCCTTCTAAATGTCAAATTTTATTAAGATCTGGTGACCCTTTCGTAAGTTACAAATACCTCAATTTTCAAAATTACCCCCCTCCAATTCCACCAAAGAGAGCAGATCCGGTCCGGTTATGTCAGTCGCGTATCTTAGACAGGTTTCTATTCTTCCCATCCAGTTTCATCCTGATCTCACCGCTTTAAGTATTTTCTAAGATTTCCGGTCCCCCCCCAACTGCCCCCCCCCCCCAATTACGCTTGATCTGGTTGAGATTTAAAATAAGAGATCTAAGTTACGAGGTCCTTCTAAATATAAAGTTTCATGAAGATCCGATCACTCCTTCGTAAGTTAAAAATACGTCATTTTTTCTTATTTTTCAGAATTACCACCCCCCCCCCAATAGATCGGATTCGTTCCAATTATGTAAATCACGTATGTAAGACTTCTGCTTATTTTTCCCTCCAAGTGTCATCCCGATCCCTCCAATCTAAGCGTTTTCCATGATTTTAGGTTCACCCACCCCAAACTTCCCCCAACGTCACCAGATCCAGTCAGGATTTAAAATAAGAGCTTTGAGACACGATATCCTCCTAAATATCAAATTTCATTGAGATCCAATAACCCGTTCGTAAGTTAAAAATACCTCATTTTTTCTAATTTATCAGAACTAACCCCTCCCCCAACTACCCTAAAGAGAGCGGATCCGTTCCGGTTATGTCAATCATGTATCTAGGACTTGTGATTATTTTTTCCACCAAGTTTCATCCCGATCCCTCCACTCTAAGTGTTTTTCAAGTTTTAGGTTTCCCCCTCCCAACTCCCTCCCCAATTTCGCCAGATCTGGTCGGATTTAAAATAAGAGCTCTAAGACACGATATCCTTCTACACATCAAATTTTATTGAGATCCGATCACCCGTTCGTAAGTTAAAAATACCTCATTTTTTCTAATTTTTCAGAATTACCCCCCCCCCCCAACTACCCAAAAGAGAGCGGATCCGTTCCGATTATGTCAATCATGTATCTGGGACTTGTGCTTATTTTTCCCATCAAGTTTTATCCCGATCCCTCCACTCTAAGTGTTTTCCAAGATTTTAGGTTTCCCCCCTCCAACTCCCCCCAATGTCATCAAATCCGGTCGGGATTTAAAATAAGAGCTCTGAGACACACTATCATTCCAAACATCAAATTTCATTAAGATCCCATCACCCATTCATAAGTTAAAAATACTTTATTTTTTCAATTTTTTCCGAATTAACCCCCCCCCCCACTCCGCCCCAGATGGTCAAATAAGACTATTTCTAATTTAAGCTGGTCCCGTCCCTGATACGCCTGCCAAATTTTATCGTCCTAGCTTACCTGGAAGTGCCTAAAGTAGCAAAACCGGGACCGACAGACAGACAGACCGACAGAATTGGCGATTGCTATATGTCACTTGGTTAATACCAAGTGCCATAAAAATCGTTAGGTCACTAAAACCCAAAGAACAGATTTAAAGGAATTACGTCGTCCCGAAATGATGAATAAGGAAGCTGTTAAGTCTTGTTTAGGCTGGGACGGTATTGATAATAGAATACTGATTGCTCATTTTATGACTAAAAAGTTCAAGGTATCAGTTATAGTGGTATATGCCCTTGTTGAACCGACTGACGGAGATACTTGTGACACAGATGAATTTTACTTAATTTTACAGGAACAAATAGACAGGGTCCAAGGTAGAAATATGGTGTTTTTAATAGGAGATTTTAACGCCCAGATCGGTGGAAATAGGGAAATGGAAATGGTATCCAAGTCTAAGTAAATTTAGTGTAGGAAAGGAAAACAGTAAAGGCTACAGACATTTTTCAATTTTGTAATTATAACCATCTAGTTATAGCCAATACGGTGTTTTGTCATTAAATGGCCCATAAGTTGACTTGGTATTCACGTGATGGTAAGACAGCAAACCTTATTGATTATGTCATAGTAAACAAAAACTGGCAGGATCAATACAAGATGCTAGGATATATAGGTGTGCTGTTATTGAGGTTAAAAGTAAAGATCACCATCTAGTAGTTTCTAGGGTTAATTTAAAGAAGAGTTTTCGGAAAAGTAATTACGTCCAGGGAAGTTATGATGTTGGTAGACTCCAGGATGAGAATTTGAGAGAAACTTTCCAGGAACAGTTGACTACTAAACTTCAGAGTTTAAAATTTGACAAGGTGGAATATGGTTGGAATAATTTTAAAAAAACAATTTGGGAAATTGCTGATGGTGTCTTAGGGAAAAAAGTTATGACTTCTGCTAGGAATATTCCTGAAAAAGCTTTATATTTAATAGAAAGGACAAGGGGTTTCTACAAGAATTATCTGAGTGATAGATCATGCGAAAACAATTGCACTGACATGTTAATAAATTGAAAGGGAGTTGTCAATCCCGGACTTGTTAAAAATAGGATCGGGGTCTAAAAGGATTATAAAATAATAAGGCTCCAGGTGCTTATAGTGTGGTAAATAAGTTTCTTCAATATGGTGGCTCGGAGGTTAGAAATAAGTTACTAAAGATTATGAATATGATTTTGAAAAAGGGGAAGTACCTAATGATTTTAGGAAAAACTTAATCACACTACTTTATAAGAAAGGTGATAAGAGTGAGTGTCGTAATTGTCAAGGCATTAGCTTGATCTCTGTAGGTAGCAAATTACTTGGTAATATAATACCTTTTAGAGTGAGAGATGCTGTAGACAAAGTTTTAAGAGAAGAACAGTACGGTTTTAGAAATGGTAGAGGATATGTCGACCAAGTGTTCACTCTTTGGTTACCAGTTGATAAGTGCCTTAGTTGTCAAACACCTTAGGTCCTCAGTTTTATTGATTATTAGCAAGCGTTCGATTCTGTTGATTGAAAAGCTTTAGCAAAGGTCTTATCCTTGTATGGTATACTGGACAAATACATTAAAATTGATTAGTGCTATGCACGAGAATAATACTACTTTGTTGAGATCAGGATCAGGAGTTAAGCGGAGTTGTGTTCTATCCCCATTTATGTGGATCATTTTGATCGACTTTGTCTTAAAAAGCACAGGAAAGGCAATGGGAGACCACAGAATCAAATAGGGAGAAAAAACTCTCCTGGACTTAAATTATACTGATGATTTAAGCATCCTAGATGAAAGTTTGAGCAAAATGAATGAATATTTTGAGGTTTTACTAGTTCAAGGTGCTAGAATAGATTCGAAAATTAATGTTAAGATGACTAAGTCACTAAGGCTAGGAATAAGTGAAGATGAAAAGGTGGAATTGAGTAACGAAAGATTGCTCAGATGGGCAACTTCATTTACCTTGGTAGTATTATTAGTAAAGACGGACAGTTATAAAACAGTTTGAAAGAATGAAAATAAGTCTGCAAACCAATATTAGAATATTTGAAGGTACAGTGATGACAGTGGTCAAATATGGCTCTGAAGCATGAATGGTCCGAAAAGTGGATGAAGATTTACTAGATGTTTTCCTCAGGAATTTCCTAATGATTTTTCTGGGTACCCGGTTGACTGACCGTATTTCAAACAGCGGGCTGTACGAAATGTATTGTTCAATCCCGTTTTCTAGGACTATAATGAAAGAAAGGTTGAGGTGGCTAGGGCACGTTCTGCGGAATAAGGATGACAGATTGCCGAATACTGTCCTTTTTAGCTAAACGGAAAGCAGGTCGTCCTCGTCTGGCGTGCGAGGATGTTATAAAGAAAGATTTAAATTAAATGGGAACTTCCTGAGAGGGTGTAAAGAAGGAAACTTTGAATAGATTGGGATGGAGGAAGAGTGTGTGTAGCTGTGTTGGCTTCAGGCAGCTTGGTGCTGTGGTGAGTTTTTGGTAGTATTAGTAGTAACTCACTATTACTTATTTTATTGCTTACTAACTCTTAAGCATTGTTTACTTAGCTGTGTACAATTTCCGCCTTTGCATCTGGAACTAATCAGAAAACATTTTTTATATTTTCCCTTATTTCAATTGAAGTCACCGACCATTCTTTTTTGTTTTGCTTACAAAGATGCCCCTAATCAAGGCATAAAACCGCTGTCGGTCATTATCGGTGGTTTACAACTTCTTTTTCTACCTGTGATTAAAAATGACTGGACTATTGTGACATCGGTGTTTTGTAACTTAATTTGAAAGGAAGTTGAGACCCCGGAATCTGAATTCGGTGATGAACTTTCGCGAAAGCGTCCACAAAACGATCCAATCAAAGAAGAAGAAGGAGCTTAAGACTGAGAACACTTTATTCAGCATGTAACAAGAGAAGAGAACTGTTCCTTCTCTTTTTCATCTTGATACTAAGATTTATTTCTTTTTTTATGGTATTCCTTGTTATGAGCGTACCGAAACTGACTCAGTCAGTAGAAAAGGCAAATTATGGGAAACTTCCAAATATCTTGTTGATGCTAAATAATTGCTGTACAAGCCTTTAGTTAAGCGTTTTTTCACGCTGTATGGCGATCGTTGATAAATATGATAAGTCTAGCTAACCCTTTTTTAGAATCATAGGTCTTGGGAATGACAAAATCAGTTTTGTAGCTGCCACATGGATGAAGTGGCATTTTCACAACTTATGAACAGCTTTCGTAATGACTAGAAATATAATTGTGGCAAATTCGTGGCAAGTCCTGCTTCAATGGTTGATAACATTCCTGAATATCTATAAAATTTACCCCTTTCACCTTTTTTTCCTCTTTTCTTTTAATTGTTGGCTCCTGATTTTAAACTGCCATCTAATGAGGGTTACCAAAGCTACAATATTTTTTTTTTGTCGAGACATAATGTTGACATACGGATCTGAAAATCATGGCAAATGTTGTGGGAATCAGAAATTTGAGACTTCAATGAAAAACAGAACTATGTAGTATTAATTGAAAAAAAAAAACATTCTCCGCAAAATGAGTTTTCCAAAGGAAAGTAAAGAGCTAGATTAAACCAAAAGTCAGTAGAATTTTCTAACATAAAACTGCCAACTATCACCATTAATAAATAAATGAAACCCAAAACGAGCAGAAACTCAGATGATTGGGGCTGACGCCCCCAATGGCTTCTAAAGACCAGCACATCATTTGTACTTAGCTGAAAATAATCATTATTTCAACCTGAATGTTTCAATTTTTATAATCATCAAGAAGAAAGTGCATTATAATAGAGATAGCTGAAAAAAATCAGACGAATGAATGTGGATTGCCCGTTTAATAAAGGCGTCAGCCCTAGGACTGACGCTTACGCCAAGAGGCGTCAGCAGTAGTACTGATAGTAGCAGTAGGTGAAGTGAGTAGTTGCAGTAGTGTGCAAATATTCCTCTTTGGTCAACTGATCATTCCTTCATATCAATCCTTGTAAGTTTCAACTTAATACAATCAGTCATTCCCGAGTAAAGCCCTTTTGAAAACTATTATGTACATAATGTGTTTTGACTTCATTCATCACTTCAATCAACATTATCTGAAAGCTGTTTTTTTTTTCTAACATTAAGGGTCAGATATTCCCTCTTTCCTAGTAACAAATACTATGCACAAAATGGGCGAATTGCGTAACTTACATCCCTTGCCTTGAGGGCTTTGTTGTTGTTTGACATCACCAAAGATACAGTTTTAGGATCTTTCAACTATGCTGAAAAAATGGTTATTATAAAGAAAGGGTTTCTGAATAATTTACCAATATTCCAAAATACGTGTAAAATATATTCTGTGGACTATTCTATAATATTCATTTATGTGTTAATTCTTGAATTTTCATCATAGAAGGGTAAGATAAAGGTTAAAGAAAATAACTTGCTCGCTTAAAAAAAAAGAAAAAAAGTAACAGAAATAAAAAAGCAAATACTAGAGGATATTCTAAACAGTATATTCAACCTATATTTTGGAATAGATAGAATATTCCAAAATCCCTTCGTTTCTTCATTTATTATTTTGTAATGCTTTGGCGTTCAATTGTACATAAGATGGGGGTGGGGGTTGATTTTCCAGGGAGTTGCCAACGAGGGGGGGGGGGGACTAAACTTCAGGGGAATCTCGCGAAGAATTGACGACATGGGGGAATCAGCCTAGAACCATTTTCTAGATATTCTCCTATGGAGAATGGGGATGAACAGCTATATATATTATCATAATCGTAAGCAAAAAGATATTTAGAGCTGGGTTCAGGTGCAAGGAGGGGGAACTCAAACACCCATCGGCAAGTATTGCTTTAATTACTTCAACTATTATTGTCTACTTCAATCTTCCACCATTTGAATATGATTTTAGTTTCTGGACTACGTGCTTTTTATGACGGAGGGGAGGGTTAAATTTCCTGGTACTTTGCAGTTTAGACCAAATAAGATAAAAGATTATAGAAAAACCAAAATAAAACTAAACATAACCAAACTTACTGCAAAAGCCATGCTTAATGGAAGTATTTTGAGATAAATGAAATTCACTTAGGACTTGGAGCTGCATAACGTAATAGTTTCCGCATTATTCTCAAAATACTTTCAGAAATATAGTGATTCATATTGAAAGACAACATGTACCCTTCCTTATCTGTCTTGTTACAAGAGTCAGAGAAAAAATTGATAGTCGAACGCCATCTATTCCGAAATTTGCGTGACCATTATAATTGTAAGTTGCAATAATTTTGTGGATGGAAATGGAAAAATATTATGAACTTCAATTGATTTTTCTGAGCTTAGAGACTAGAATTGAGTCTAGAGCTATATAAATGTAAAAGGCAATTCTTTAGCACTAATATTTAATTTTTGTTCTATCTATGAGTAATCTATGAAAGTTAAATTGTCAGACATTTTACATACCTTAGAGGATGGCCAATTGAATTTGGAAAATAAAGAGGTACTGGGCGCAGTACCGTCATCGGAGGGGGGCGAAAACTTGTCCCACTAGATTTAGAACTTTTGTCACATTAGGCCCTCCCACGAAGATTTTGCTCATTGGCGCCCTTTTCCCATTGGGCATCCCCCAAGATTTCGCTCTAGATCCTCCCCTGTGCATCTTTCTCAAAACTAAATTTGCACAAACATTATGAAAAAAAAAGAATATTACATGCCTTCACAAATATTATAAAAAAAAAATCATCACTGCCTCTAATATTTCAAGATATCCCCTCATGATGAGCATATATCCAACTTGAAAGATTTTTCAGACAATATTTATTATTAGGAAAGATAGATGGCTAGTATGGCTTTCTAAAAAACAAAAGCAAAAAACATTAATTATGTCTTAGTCAAAGGTTTAATTGTCGTGTTGAAAGGAGTAGACTCTAGAAACGTACAAGTCTTTTGGAAAATTTTGACTTGACTCTTTTCCTGGAGTATTTTCTATTTTCCTCATTCAGTTGTTGGATAGGTAGGGTATCGCTATGTTGTTATAGTGTATGTATTAGTGAAAGCTGGAATGACTTGTAAATTCAGAATATTTTGAATACAATGATTTTGTTGCTTTACGGTGGATTGTTTCTATGACGCGTAGATTTTCTCAATTATCTTCGTAATCTTCAAAACGTTGCCTTTTCATCGCTGCTTCAGAAATAGCCACTACTTTTTTTAGTTTTTGTCTTTAATCTTTGACGTTTTTTTATTGTCCTGTGGCATCTTGTCTATATCTTCTTATTCTTCCTTTCTTTCAGTGGTCCTGATTCACGCAATAGATTTTTTCTATACTGGAGTAATCCTACCAAAGCGTTTAATGAGGTACATTGTGTGTGGCACAATCCAGAAATAAGTCCTATAATGTGTCATAGGGTTCCATTGCAACTGAACCCCAACTAACTGAACTACCGTAACTGAACCACGGTACAACTGAACCACCTCGCAACTGAGCCCTCATTTAACTGAAGCCTTGTGCGACTCAACCCCATTTAATTGAGCCCTCGTGCAGCTCAACCCCACTTAACCAAACCCCCCTGTAACTGAGCCCCCATGCAACTGACCCCCCGTGTAATTGGACCATCGTTTTACTGAACTGTCTTATAACTCAACCACCCTACTTACATTTGGTAAAACCCAATTTAGAAATTTTATATGCTCAACCTTGTTGGAATTGTTTGCTTTTTAAAGTCATTATATATTTGACTGTCAAGATGATTAATAAATAAGCTCTGTTTTGTTGTCACATAAACCACAAAAATCGGACATCACAAATTCTTAAAGCCAGATTTATTTCTCCTTTTTTATGTTTGTTAATGGGGATTCCCTTCGCCCTGTCACTGTCCACGAGTCTAGGTGTTTACCCCTCTCTCCCTCCCCAGGAAAAAAAAAACCCTCGCAGAAAATATGGTTTTCCAAATTTTAGTATTTTCTTGGGGTTATGTTATTTTTATTTTACTTGAGAAGTGCTAACGAAAGTGGAAAAGAGGAATTTATGTGTAAGCCTTGCCCACCCCCCTCCGTGAAAAAATGCTTATCTTATGGAAGATCCTTCAGGGCCCTCCCCCTTCAGAAAACTCCCACGCAAAAAATTTTCGTTTGTTTCCCAATTACAAATGTTATCTGTGAGCAATAAACAAATTGCAAAACTTTAAAAAAGTACTTAAACTTCTGCAATGTGTTTTCTGATTGGCTGAACTGATGGTAGCTAGAGAAAAAGGGAGATACCTCAAAGGGTGCTTTTTTATGCCAAAAACATCTCAGCTCTCATTGAGGCTTCTGATAAACACAGCATTAGCTCTAAGGGAGAGACAAGAGGAAGAAAGAGGCAGAAGTTGTTTTATAATCCCCCGCTAGTCTTTTTTTTATAAGTCGGAAGTGATTGAGGACCAACCAACCGTGAGGGGTATTTTACGGGGGAGGTATTTTCTGACTGGTGGTATTTCTCTGGACGAGTGTTTTCCACAGAGGGCGTTTTCCCGAGGGAGGGGAGGGGATTGGCTGCCCTTTAATCACTTTTGACTTTGAAAAAAAGGCATTAAAACTTTCAATTTCCATTCGAATAATAAAACACAATAAAAAAAAAACCACAGTCCTTGGGGCAAGGGCTGTAGGCGATCGCAAGTTACCCATTGTTAAAATTTAAGGTTTTTGTAGAAGGGATGATCGTACAAACTTTGGAGAAGGCTCATCTGATTGGAAATTGAAATTTCAAGTTTAATTTTGAAGAACCAAAGGTAATTAGAAGGAAATCAGCCTTTCCTTCTTAACCGCCAACCCCCCCCCCTCCTCCCTAATGCATCCAATCAAAATTAAGAAAAAAATTGTTTGTTCAAAATAGTCTGAAGGTCAAATAACCATGCCTCTTGGGTAAACAATTCCGCCAGCAGCTCTTGGGGCAAGGGCTATGAGGTAAGCTAGTTGCTCATTGTTAACACATAAGGTGCTTATGGAAAAGATTTTGTATGAACTTGGGAGGCGGGGTGCTCATCGGACTTGAAATCAAAAGCTCCAGTAAACTTTTTAAGGGCTAAAAGTGATTGGAGGGTTTCTACCCTACCCTCTTTTTCCCAAAATACATCCGATTTCTAATGTTGATATGGCCAGTTTATTTAAAAGGTTAAATAACTGTGCCTCCAGGGTTCACAACCCCAGGGCATGTTTGATCCTTTATAAAAAAAATGGAGTATTGAGGCAAACCTTAGGGAAGTGTCAAAGAAGAATACCGAACAGAATCAAAGAACTTTTTTCCTTTATTGGTAGTGAAAAGGAAATACCAGCAATATCTAGAATAGCTGATAGTATCAGCGGTCACATCGTTCGGAAAATATTTAGGGGCTTGTTCAGCTAAATCAAGAGGTATTATTTAAATCCAGTTTTACAGGAAGACGTATCTGCAATGTGCCGAAAGCAGCTGAGGGTATAAACCTGAGGGTAGGAAGTTTAAACTTTCAGGGCATGTTGAAGGAATGTTGAGAAAAGCTGGAGTGCAACCAGTTCCCCTCTCTAGCCCTTTTTAGCTACAATCACCTCAAAGACATCTGATCAAAATTTGCTATCTACTAGATTCGGAAAGATCAAATATTTTCAACACCCATGTCCAGACAGATCTGATTCTTTTGAAAAAAAAAAGAGAAATAAATCTGATATAATGGTTTGTGAGGTCGGATCATCCTTTTTTTCTTGCAAAAATAAAACAAAGCTTTTTTATGAATGATCTTGACAGGCGTTCATATCATGACTAAGAAATAAACAACTCCAACAAGCTTGAACATGTAAAGATTCTAACTTGTGCTTTACCCAATAATATTGCCTCATATTCTTATAATACTGAAAAAGTGAGTTCAGTGGCATAGTTGCACGAGGGTTCAGTTGTAAGGTGGTTGCACGGTGGTTTATTTGCACAAGGGTTTAGTTAAATGTAGTTCAGTTACCCGGTGGTTTGGTTACACGAGGTTTCAGTTATATGGGGGTTCGGTTATACAGGGCCTCACTTACACCGTGGTTCAGTCACAGGGGGTTCAGTTGCTTGGGATTCAATTGCACGGTGGTTCAGTTGCACGCACACCATGTCATAGATCTGGATTGAAACTTGTCGACGTAGTTTTAAAGGAATTGAAGTGTGTTTTGCCATTCGTGTAACTGAATTAGGTACCGGTAAGACTCGCAGTACGTCTGCTGAAAAATAAAGAAAACATAATCAGATTGGATTTTATGGTTAAAAGAGACACTCCCGGAATTTAAAATAATGCTCTATTTTTTGCTCATTTTAACCAAACCTATTTACAAAATTGTGATATAAATGTCGATGCACGTTCCTACAAATCAGAAAAAGTTTTTTTTTTTTTTTTTTTTTTTTGGAAAAGCCAATGATTAGAGTAGCTTAATTTTTTCAGGGGGTCTATTCAACCGAGTTTACAGGCGAACCCATATTCATTAAGCCTTTGTATGTGAGTACCAGGGTTGCCACGCGGTGAAAACAAAAATCACTAGATTTTAATGATTTTTGCATGATTTAGTGATTTTCTTCAATACTCTAGGGATTTATGTGCTGATTTAGTAATTTTTTGCTTAGACAATATAAAAAATCGCTAGAAATAGGGATAAATCGATAAATCGCTAGGTATGAAAACCCTGGCGAGTACATTCTGACCATACATAATCAATTGTAAAAAAGTAACTTTCTCTCCTTGTAGTCACTTTGGCGGAAGAGCCGCGACTTGTGATTACACCGGCGCAACCTGAATACACGGCAGCAGTTGGCAATCCCCTAGCTTTTACTTGTAAAGCGGAAGTACCTGACCCAACTTTGATTACCGACCTTAAATGGATTAGCCCCGAAGGATTAGAAATCGGCGTTGGTGACAGGTAATTCAGGTTATTATTATTGCCTTATTGCAACAACTATACAATACGTACCTTTTGAAAAAAAGTCTATTGATTCCTCGTAATGTAAGGTATCAATTTCTTCTTTCTTTTTAAAGAATGAAATCAACTATACTAATGGCTATATAAAAATGAAGGTTTTTTAATTGAAATTAAGGAGCAACACTAAAAATTAAAACGAACACAAAATTATTCCGTGTTTCGGTGGGCCGCCACCTCCTCAATCCCTCAATTGTTACGCTATACATTTTTAGTGCTTTAAGGAATCTTTTTGTTCCCAACCCTATGAGCCTTGTGTTTCAGCAGTCGCTCTTCAAGAATCGGGACATAAAGTCACATTAACGTAAAGAGGAGGGGGCAGCCCCCATCACATACGAAACGATTTTTGTTGGTTTTAATGCTGCTCCTTACTTTCAGTTAAACCATTTTCTTTATTGTTTTATTTCTGACCATTTTTCATATTATACCCTGGTCTAACCAAGGTATGGCGTGGGCTACCGACCCCGTAAATCTCAATTTCTTACTGTCAAATCGTTTATATCAATAATTGTAAATTGATTGGTAGCGTCCCGCCTTTCTTTTTTTTTATTTGGGCTTAAGAATCAAAATATGGGATTGTAAGTAAAATTTTGGACAACACTTGAATTTTTAGTCAAAATTTTCCATAAGTTTGTTTAAGAAGTATTTAATAATATTCTGACTACTGAATTTTAGTTGGACAGAAAGAGGTATTATTGTTCACATGAATGGAAATTCTGCGTGACTTTTGATATTCTATGCGGCTGGAGTCATAGCGACTTCTGGAATAGGGTTATCTGATGTCTAAATACAGCGTGTACATATGCTTAAAAAAATTGAAACATTGTATATGAATAAGAAAAGAGAAAAATTACTCTTTAAATCGCTGAAAACATAAATCCTGGTAGTACTTGCTAGCCCCTTGTCTCCAAGAAATTCCTTAGCGAGGTCATGCTGCCCTTCCCCGCCTTTTGCACCTCTTTGCCAGTAGACATGTGACAGCAATATATTTTATTACATGTTAACAGTTTATATCGTATTCACTACGTTGTTTCAGGAATGAATCCGCCACCGTTAGGCATTACTTCCTCTGCAATTGGGAAACTCAATATCTTGTTTTTTAATACTTTTAAGTTGATTAGCTATCCCAAAATTTTCAATAATTAGCAACTCGGGCCTCTTCGTTGCAAAATCGTGGTTTGGTGCAGAAAAATGTCTCTTTCCTTTGGCACAATCTTTGAGGGAAAAAAGGGTACTAGAAAAAGGTAGAAAAAGGGTATTTAAAAAGGGTACTAGAACATCCTATTTTCCGTCCGAATGGAGCCCTCTCCCAATCTTCTAGGATCTTGATTCGGTAATGATCAACCCTGAAAAAAATAATAATAAACACGTATCCGTGGTCTTTCTTGTGGCAAAAAAAGAAGCTTTTGTTGAGAGGGTATTTTGTAGAAAATAGTGTTTTTTGATATTCTGAATATGACATTGTAGTTTTCATTATGATCGCTTCCCTTTGGGGAGTTATTTCTCCATTTTTGAAAATCAGGCAAATTTTCTCAGACTCGTTGCTTTTGATGGGGAACATTAAACCTAAGGAATTATATAGTTTGGAATCAGCATAAAAAGCCAATTCTTTTAATGTACTAAATTTTATCAATTCTTTTTCTTTAGAATTTCGGTTACTATTAGCCCGAGCCACTCCTCACTCACAGTTCGTTAAAACGAACTGTTTGAAATACGTTAACTTGGATATTAGTCACAGAATAGTTGTTTTATTGCTCTACGGGAAAATAATCACAATAAAGTTTAAATAGATACGATTTATAATAGATTTTTCACTAGGGTCGACCGAAATGACAAGCTTTCGTTTCAATAAAAAGTGCTTTTGAAGTAGATGGCTCTATACAGACCTTCCATACGGCTAAAGAGCCTCGTTGGGGATTTGTACCTTGCATTTGTTTGTTTTTGTGTTTTCATGTTACTTGTTATCTACAAAGTGGCATATAACGATCGCAAATTCTGTCGGTCTGTCCGTTTGTCTGTCTATCTGTCGGTCCCGGTTTCGCTAGTTTAGGCACCTCCAGATAAGTTAGGACGATGAAATTTGGCAGGCATATCAGTTAATTTTGAAAAGTTAGAAAAAATGAGGTATTTTTAAGTTACGAAGGAGTGATCAGATCTTAATGAAATTCCATATTTAGAAGTATCTTGTGCTTCAGAGCTCTTATTTTAAATCCCGGTTAGATCCGGTGACATTGGGGGGAGTTGGAGGGGGAAACCGGAAATCTTAGAAAACGTGAAAATTGAGGTATATTTATCTTATGAATGAGTGATCGGATCTTAATGAAACTTGATATATAGAAAGATCTTATGTCTCAGATGCTCCAATTTCAATTTCGAATCAAATCCGAGGACATATAGCGATTGCAAATTCTGTCGGTCTGTCCGTTTGTCGGTCTCTCTGTCGGTCCCGGTTTCGCTAGTATAGGCACGTCCAGATAAGCTAGGTATATTTATAAGCGAGGTATATTTATCTTATGAATGGGTGATTGGAATTTAATGAAACTTGATATATAGAAAGATCTTATGTGTCAGATGCTCCAATTTCAATTTCGAATCGGATCCGAGGACATGGGGGTTGGAGGGGGAAACAGAAGTCTTGGAAAACGCTTATAGTGTAGAGATCAGGATGAAACTTGATGGGAAGAATAAGCACAAGTTATAGATACGTGATTGACACAATTGGAACGGATCCTTTCTCTTTGGGGGAGCTGGTGGGTGTTAATTTGGAAAAATTAGAAAAATTGAGGTATTTTTAACTTAAGAACAGGTGACTGGATCTAAATAAAATTTGATATTTAGAAGGACCTCGTGACTCAGAGCTCTTATTTTAAATTCCGACCGGCATTAAGCCTGTGATTTTTCTTTTAAATCAATCTATTGATTCATAGAATTTTGCTAGAGCTCATGCCGTATGAGCTCTTGGCTCTTCCGGCCTCATCACAAGTGCCATGTGAGCTCTTATCTCTTGTTGTTGTTTTTTTTTGCTTGTGAACACATCTTATATTATGTCATTCAGCGTAGTATTGAAGAATAGTTCTTGTCAACTTTAGAATATTGTTGAAGAATGGTTCGTCGTCTTGGTGTATTGCTGTGATATATTTTTCTAAACTGTCTTTGAATGTTCTTGAGTTTTAGGCGCATTATAAAGAGAGCCATGTGTGCCTTTTTTGTAATTAAATAAAAAAACTAATTTCCTCGCTCTTTACGATAATTAACTTTAAAACTAATTAACCCTCGCTCTTTACGCTAAAGCTATTAATTGTTTTAAAAAGTAGAATTGTGGCAAAGAGTCAAACTTTAGCGTAAAGAGCGAGGGTTTGCGGAGGGGACAACTCATTTCATATACGGAGTAATTTCTGTTCGTTTTAAGTTTTAATGTCGCTCCTTACTTTCAGCTAAAAAAATTAGTTTTTTTTTATTTAATTTCTGAACGTTTTTGAATTAATGCATGTTTGGTTTTGGCTCTCCGCGCATAAATTATTAAAATGAAATTTGTATATTAATTCTTTTTTTGGCTAAATGGCTTTCTCTTAGTTTTGATCAGACGATTTTGAGAAATAAGGGGTGGAGAAGGAGGCCTAGTTGCCTTCCAATTTTTCGGTTACTTAAAAGGCAACTAGAACTTTTAATTTTTAACGAACGTTTTTATTAGTAAAAATATATGTAACTTAAGAATTAACTTACGTAACAGACTTTCATAACCTTATATTTTTATTATGTATACGAGGGGGTTTGTACCCTCGTTAATACCTCGCTCTTTACACTAAATCATAAGTTTTGTCCCAATTCTTTAAGAATGACCCCTGAATCTGAAAGGCCGTTGAATAAATAGTTGAAATTACTAAAAATACTTTAGCATAAAGAGCAAGGTATTTATCTCCTCCTAAATACCTCGCTCTTTATGCTAAAGTATTTTTAGAACCCTTCATATGCGTATTAATCTCTGTTCGTTTTAAGTTTCAATGCTACTTCTTCCTTTCATTTGAAGAAACGTTTTCATGTTTATTTTTCATTGTTTTCTTATAGTAATGCTAGAGAATCCTGCGCCCTTGTCATTGAATTTTTCTTCCCCCATGACAGATTTCTCCAAGGAAAGATCCTCCAACATAGCCCCCTCTCCTCAGCCCCACCCCCAAACAAAATAAAATCCCCCTGAAAACGTCTGTACACTTCCCAATAACCAATACTATATGTAAACTCTGGTCAAAGTTTGTAACTTGCAGCCCCTCCCCCAGGGATTGTGAGGGAGTAAGTCATCCCCAAAGACATAGTTATTATCGTTTTCGACTATGCTGAACAAAATGGCTATCTCAAAATTTTGATCCGTTGACTTTGGGAAAAAAGTGAGCGTGGGAGGGGGCCTAGATGCACTCCAATTTTGTTGGTCACTTAAAAAGGGCACTAGAACTTTTCATTTCCGTTAGAATGAGCCCTCTTGCGACATTCTAGGACCACTTGGTCGATACAATGACCCCTGGGAAAAAAAACAAACAAAAAAACACGAACCCGTGATTTGTCTTCTGGCAAAAAATACAAAATTCCACATTTTTGTAGATAGGAGCTTGAAACTTCTACAGCAGGGTTCTCTGATACGCTGAATCTGATGGTGTGATTTTCGTTAAGATCCTACGACTTTTAGGGGATGTTTCCTCCTATTTTCCTAAGTAAGGCAAATTTTCTCAGGCTCGTAACTTTTGATAGGTAAGACTAAACTTAAGACTGGTAAGACTTGATGAAACTTATATATTTAAAATCAGCATTAAAATACGATTCTTTTGATGTAGCTATTGATATCAAAATTCAATTTTTTAGAGTTTTGGTTACTATTGAGCCGGGTCGCTCCTTACTACAGTTCGTTACCACGAACTGTTTGATGCCCCAAGGTATTAGGCTAATTTTTTTCCAACTTTAAAATGCAGCTATTTAAAAATTTAAAGTTTTCATCGAAATTGGGTAATTCTAATGACCAGTCTTGTTCGCTAGGTGCTAAGTAGTTGCCTTGAAATTTATGTATCAGGCAATAATATACAGGGGAAACTGGAATAATCCATTTGATACAATAATACAAATAAATAAGGAATAATACAGTAATACAAATAATGATCCATGGGAATGCATACGAATACATGGAAGCAATACTAATATTACAAGGGTAGCTTGTCTTAAGTAGACGTTATTTCACTCCCATGTAACACCTTATCTTTCTCTCCAATCTTATAGTAGAACTGAAAAGGACTTTTTTTCTCTGTAGATGATTGGCAGTTAGCATCCAGACATTAAATTCCTACAGTTTAGTCAAAATTTTAACTATGAAACTTTTGTTTTAAAATAGGCTCTATGAAGTTGCATTAATTGACGAGAACTTCTGGGGGGGGGGTATATATTCCAGGGGTACTTGTGTATTATCCAGAACACACTCAAGAAGTGAATTTAGGTTAATCACATTAACATCTACCAAAATAGGATGAAAATATAATACTTTAGTAACAAAATTATGGAAACTACAACAAAGAATTATGACAAGCAGGCCGGCCAGAACGCATTATATTGAGTACTTAACATAACTACATCTAAATATTTAATGAAAATATACGTGCATCGTAGTTTATTTCACGAAAGAATAAGCTAATTATAACCGAATTCGTGAAAAAAAAAGTTTTGCTCAGACAAAAACAATGCAAATTCCTTGAGTGTGTTCTGGATAATACACAAGTACCTTTCCAAGATATAGGGTAGGCAAATTTTTCATTTTTTTTCAATTTTTCCAAATCAAAATACCAAAAAAAGACATCTTCAATGAATATGTCCCTCCCTCTCCCCCCCCCCAAAAATAGGCTATTTTACAAGATATGTGTGGGGGGGGGGGGTAAAAAATCATTGGAACACATACCCTTCTGTGTCCTCAAATTGACGTCACTGGCTCTTTGGATAATTTGGAGCCATTCCAAAGAGGCTGCAAGCAAGTGTGCGGCAAAAATTGCGATTTCGGCCCTATATGAAACAAAAAATACTGATGGAACTTAAGTATCATTTGTAAAACATACACTTTCCATTTTTTTTGAAGTGCCCCCCCCCCTTTCCTTAAATTTACCCTTGTGTACTCACGAGCCAAAAGGGACGAAAAATGCACACATTATGTAGTTGAGGTTGGGTTGGGTGCGAAGGACTTTACTTGTTTACTTGGTCTCTACTCGGGCCTTGCCATCTTTGTAGAGCAAAACCCCTGCACGATTTCTTAACATACCACCTTTCTTCAAAATTTATCTATGAAGCTTTTGTTTTAAAAAGGGGTATTTTAGGCCTGTTCCTGGGAACTGCTTGCATCACGTTGTCCCTGAAAGCACATTCTATGTAAATTTCGACTAAAAGAACCTCTAGATTATCTAAAAAGACCTGTAGATTCTAGAATTTTCGATCGAATAACACCTCCTCCCTCTGAGCTTCTTACAGTCTCTTGTTCTATATTATGATTCCGAGAAAAGAAGACATGTCGCTCTCTACCAAACCAATTTATTGCATTTCATTTTAACAAATTACAACTTGATTTCAAACATGAAGGGATTAAAGTAGGGAGACATAATCTGGTCTATTGTACGACTGAGTTTTATATTCTTCTATACAAACATATAATCTTTACGATGTCTTTGTCATCACAAGTCAATGGTTTTATTAAAGTGTCTTTGATTATGAGACTTGTAGCGAGACTACTAGGGTAACAAAATTCAATTTCGTTACTTATCTCCTCAGTCTCTTAAGTTGTTGACTTTTTCATATTTTACTAAAGAGCCCACAGTGATGTTAAGAAAATAGTCTTTTGGGATTATTCCTCCAAAGCAAAAGATTTGTGCGCTCCGAAGGAGCCCCACAGAGATGGTAAGTTTAGTGATTTTAGGCTATAGCGACCACATCAAATATAACCTGAAAATGAAAATGTAACACTTTAGTAACAAAATTATGGAAGCTAATACAGAGAATTATGGAAAGCAGGCCTCCCAGAACGCAATGTATTAAATAATACATAACCTAACAAGCTCTATGCATTAAATATTTAATCAAATTTTACCTGCATATCAGTTTATCTCACTAAGACTAAGCTAATTATCTCCGAATGCATATAGCAAAACCAGTTTTAATCAGATCAAGAACTTGAATGTGGTCGCTATAATACGCAAGTGCCAATTATTTTAGTTAATTATGACAGTCGATTTCTGGGGGTAAATACTCATTGAAATAAATCCTCGCGTGTTTTTGTTAGAAACTTTTCTGAAAATATCCATTCAGTCTCAATTAACTTATTGCTTAAATAGCTGTATAGAAAATACTAATGATTCATCCAATAATTTATTTTGTGGAACTTTTGATTTTTATCTATTGTACAAGTTTCGTACCTATAGAATTGATTTTTTTTTTATTTATAAATAGTTTTTTTTTCCACAGTGACTGAGGTTTGATCTACGAAAGGTAGGCCCTGTCAACGTTGCATGATCCACGTTGAAATGTAGCACGAAATGCTTTGATTGTTACTCATTGTTGTTTTGATGTTTTTTTCAATTTTTACTCATTATTTCCCTTTGTATTTAGATATTTGATTATTTCAGAAGCAAATCTGATCAAATCTATTTTTCTTCGAGTTGTTTTCATTAGAGGTCTAGTTTTACAAAATTTTGCACATACTGGAAAATATCATGAGTACGTTTATTCAAGCCACTTTTAGATATATATTACATAGGCTGCTAAGTTTCAGAAATACAAAGGCATTTATGCTTCAATTACTTTCATCAGACTTGTTTTCTTTTAAATTAGTTCCACGCAAGGTGGGACTGATATCATCACTCCGATAATGGTACTACAAAAGTAGGTTGTCAAAGAGGGATCGAAAGTAGCTGGTGCTTAATGGAAACCAATTACCTGTAATGGGTTAGGAGATGGTTGTGCTTACCTTTTTTATTGTTGGTTTTAAAGGAGTTGGTGAAATTGACCTCCAACTGGTTCATGTTATCCATAGTTGGACCAAAAACATGGAGCAACAGTTTGAATCTTGTATTGTTTCAAATAAATAATTAAAAGGAGTTCTTAGTCGACACTAAGGTTGAATCAGTAGTGAAATTGAATCCAATTTCACTTATATAAATTTAATTTGAATCCATCGTCCTTAGGATATTATTACAATGAAACCATCATCCCAAAACCAGTGCATTATAAACAAGAGCATATCCAGGATTTGTGTTCGCAGGAGAGATGGCTATTTGTTTTGGGAGGGGCGGGAATATGAAAACGCATAATAATTTGTTTTTATGCATTTTTTTACGTTTTTATGAGTCGGACAAAAATTTTCAGAGGAGGGGTTCAAATCTTGAACCCCACTCCCCTTGGATACAACCTTGGTCTTAACCAATAGCCATGATGATAGGCTAAATGACTTTTTGAAGTTTTGACATTCAAACACCTAGCTTGGACTACAAAATCTTACGGAATTGTAAATCTTTAAATGTAACTTTCCGGTTTAATAATTAATTATTTATGATATTTAATGTACAGGACTGTCTGCCTGTCTGTAAAAAAAATTGTTGGCCGAAGATACATAACAAATAAACCAATTTAATTTGTCAACAACTGACTGGTCATCTATTGACATAAGTGAAAGTCTTCCTTTTCTTTGCCACCTGGTGTACATCTCAAAGCATAACTTGCTCCGCCATGCATGTCATCTCTATGCGTGGTGTATACCACCCTGTATACATGGTCATATACTGTATGTACCCTGTTAAGCATGGTCGCATAGGCATGAATTTGCTCATCATCAACTAGTCTTCTAAAAATTAACTTTGGGTGTTATCCTTGTTGGAATATTGCTGCCTATATGCTGCCCTGTGTTTCCGGATTGAACTTCGCATTCCTGTTCAAGTAACCGCCTAAACTAAAGCAATCGAGAGTCGGCGAAAGATCTTCTGTATTTAAGATATATTGTAAAATGCAATTCTGAAAAAAAAAAAAAAACAGAAAAGAAAAGGACTTAATATAATCCAGGTAAACATTGTTGTTTCTGAAAAAAAAAAAAATTCTAGGCGGCTAGAAATTTTATGGTGACATCTTTTCATGCATAGTTTTGACATGAAGTTCCGAGAGCCATCACGTGAAATTCATAGCTTCATATGAATTGTTAATACAGTACATAATCAACTCAGAACATAACAACACAATAGTCTCTTCAGGGATGGTCTCTTGGCAGAATTTCCTGTAAAACTGAAAACTTTCGGTAAAAATACAGATAAGATAAGCTTTAGTAACATATGGCATTAGAAAACGATGATAGAATTTTTAAGCAGAATTGAAATTGACCTTCAATTTGAATTTAAAACTCCTAACGTAATTCCAAGATAGAATAGCCCCCTCTACCTTAAAAAGGAAAATGGTCGGGCTAAAGAAGTAATTTTCATATTTTCACTAACTGTTATATATTATATTATATTATATTATAACTATGTGTTTGGGGACGACTCACTCCCCCGCAATCCCCATGGGAGGGGCTGCAATTTACAAACTTTGACCTGTGTTGACATATAGCAATGGTTACTGGAAAGTGTACAGACGTTTTCAGGGGAATTTTTTTGGTTTGGGGGGGGGGAGAGTTGAGGGGAGGGGTTACGTGGGAGGATCTTTCTATCGAGGAACTTCTCATGGGGTAAGATAATTTCAATGGAGGGGGCACAGTATTTCCTTGCATTATTTAAAAAAACAATGAACAAATAATTATTTTTTTTCTACTGAAAGTGAGGAGCAGCATTAAAACTGAAAACGAACAGACATTATAACGCATATGAGGGGTTTACCTCCTCGTAATACCTCGCTCTTTACGCTAGAGTATTTTTTAATAATTATAACTACTTATTCTACGGCCTTTGTGATTCAGGTCTCATTCTTAAGGAATTGGGACAAAATTTAAGCTTTAGTGTAAAGAGCGAGGTATCGACGAGGGGTGAGCCCCCTCATATACGCAATAAAAACATACGAATACAGAAGTTCGCTACGTAAGTTAATTCGTAAGTTTCGTAAAAAATTAAAAGTTATAGTTGCCTTTTTAAGTAATCAAAAAACTGGAGGGTAACTAGGCCTCCTCCCTCGCTTCTTTTTTCTCAAAATCTTCCGATTAAAACTATGAAAAAGTCATTTAGCCAAAACAAATTAATATGCAAATTGACTCTTTCTCTTAACTCGACTTTTTAAAACAATAAAAAACTTTAGCGTAAAGAGCGGGGTGTTGAGGAGGAAAAGCCCCTTTCATATACTGAGTAATTTCTGTTCGTTTTAAGTTTTAATGTCGCTCCTTACTTTCATTTAAAAAAACTTGTTTTTTTTTGTTTAATCTAGAAGTATAAGTGATTCAAATTGATACTTTAGAATTTCCAAATGAAAAGGGAATGAAAGAGTCGATCTTCCATCGATTTGAATTGTGGAAAAAAGGAAAGGAATACTAAGGTAGACAGTCATGTTAGTTGATGCCGAAGGGTCAGAAAAAAGAAACAAAGCATAAAAATATTTACTAAAAAAAAGCAATAAATAAGACACCAAATAAAATCCAAAGCCAGGAGAAATAAATACTAAAAAGATGTGCAGAAATATCAGCCTGAAAAATAATTTTTTGAGAAAAAATTTATGATTTTTTTTTCTGAGAAAAATATACTGATGTATTTTTGTTTTAGGAAAAATTTATCATTTTTTGAGAAGAGAAATATATACGTTTTTCCCGATTGTCTTTAGTGCATATCGACAAATGCTGCTATTATCTTTTTATTTGAATTTGTAAAACTAATGTAAACTTCTCCGAAGTCTAAAGAGCTCCTTATTGAAAACTGGGGTTCAATTGGCTGCCTACATATTGTCACATATATTCATACCTATCTTCTTGTGGCTGTCTTCTGCCAGTCTCCATGTCTTAAAGTTTAAAAAAAAAATGCATGTTTTTTTTGTCATCTTCAGTATGGAAAAACTATAGATGAAGACAAATACTTTGGTTTGACGCTTTCCGAAGTTAGTTACCTTCCCGTCTTTGGCACTACTTTTTGCATCAGACATATATTCGGATTTGTAATTCTAGTGTATCCGTACTTGGTTTTGGTTGCAAGAACCGGTAAATCAGTTTTCGCCACTGTAATTATTAGGTCGTATTATAGAAAATATAGTGCACGGTTACGGATCTATCTGTACCACTAAATTTGCCGTATTTAGATTATGGTAGGTCCATCGTTAACTCAAAATCAGTGTCTTGTGTAGATGCTAGGTCCTGACAGAGGACAGCCGCATGTAAACCTACTGTTTCTCTTCTAGAGTCTGGCTGTAGATTTGAAGTTTTGGCCTGCCTAGGGAATAAAGAATAAAATTATGGTCACTCTTTAAAATACATTTCGACTGTAACATGCCAACGACACTGTTGACTAGCGGCCAGATAAACTTTAAAGGCAAAAGAAGAAAAGCCTTGAACCACAGAGTCTCACGCGGATTTCTTTAGAAATGATGGCTGACATAAATGACCAAAAGAAATGTCCTTTATTATACTACAAAAAGCCCAAAGGTGGTAAACTTGTATTAGAAGAAAATCTTTAGAAACAACCATATACTGATTAAAATAACACGTTTCAGTTTCCAGTTTGAATTTTTATACATTTCAAGTTAAAATGTTTGGTAAACTGATGTGTGGTATAACAAATCTTTAAAAAATCCATAGGCCTACATACCAAGGTTTATAAGGGTTTTGTGTAAACCCTTGTAGACAAAACTTTTTAAACGTGTAGCGGTCTTTGACTGTCCTTCGATACCAAGAGAATATAGTGTAACGAGAATATAAACTCCTTGAAGGACTATGAAAGTATAGAAGGGGTAAGAAAGTATAGAAGGGCTACTAAAAAAGTATAGAAGGGCTAATGGGAGCAGAGCAATCCTCTATTAACCTAGTTAAAAAAAAATCTGACTAAAATTTGGTCAAGGGAGGATCCCCACGAATCCTGGTGCGCATAAAATAATTATTCTTCACGATTTCTTCATCAAATAAAATTTATTTATTTATCAAATAAAATAAATCAAATTCGTCAAATAAATCAATAAAATTGGGATTATTCCAATAAGATGGCCAAGAAACATTTTGGGCGAATAACTTATTGTCCTAGAATTTTTAAAAGTTGTTCAGAAAAATATGTTGATCAACATTTTCAGAAGTTTTAGATGCTCACATGGGAGACGGAATATTGGATGCATTTCCAGTAACGAGTGGAAATGCAGTAACTAAGTTACAACAATTCAACTTGGAAATAATTTGTTTTCCGTTTTCTAAGAATTTTCTTAATAGTTATTATTTTTGTCTATAATGAATTTTTTTCAATGGAACTGTCAGAACAAAATAGTGGAATTAAAATTGAGAATGGCAGGATTTATTCTTTTCAGGAGTATCATTCATAAACAGGGCGATTCATAAATATTATCGATAATTTTGTGTATCGTTGCTCACGTGTGTATCGTTCAAACCTGAGTATCTTCCACACATTTAATTTCAACTCTTTTCCTATGTATATTTCTCGTTTAAAAAAGTTAACATTCAAGAAATTACACCTTTGTGCTTTTCTCTCTCTGGATTACTTAAGTTAGGACATAGCGGCTAATTTCAAATTGTTAATCAGACTCTATCGTCATTTTCCTCCTCAATGGTGGGCTTACCATCGCAAACTGTTTGTGAAAGACCAATTTGTGTCTTGTATTTTGTGATTTGATTTCCGGAAACTCCATAAAATTTTAAAGTATTAATTTGTACTGTGCTGGACGTTTCATGATTTCTTGTAGATTCCATACAAGTTAAAGAAAAAATGATAAGTTCTGTACGAGGAGCGTTTCTTCCATCACTTTAGATTGAAGATGGAAGGTCTTCAAGTTTAGATGGAAGATGACTGAAATTGACAAGATCTAAATATCCTTTTAATCCTGCTATTAGAAAAAAACAAACTAAATTCCAGGTCTTTCTCTTTGATCTCTCCTCAAGTTTGCCTCTGGGGACCTGTTTTTCTTTTCCGCTCGTATCTGTTTTTGTCTGTGTTATTTTTAGTATAAATGATTATTTATATGCCACCGTACTTAAGCTCGTAAGGTATCCGTTGTCAGTCTTGACTGGACCCACAATTTTCTCTCACTTTTAGTACTATATATGTGTTTTTGAAAGTAAAGCTGAACTACAATTTTTTTTTACAGCATATCCACAGAAACCTATTATCAAAATGGCGATACGCCAACTCTAAGTCTAGAGTTTAGTTCCTTCCATGAATCCAACTCGGGTAATTATACCTGCCGTGCAACTTATACCAGCTCCCAAACGCTAAGCGCATCTGTCAAACTTTCCAACCAGGCGTCAATCAATTGGATTGACGTTCCTACAGAACAGCGCGCCATTCTTGGGAAGGAATACAAGGTAAGGTGCAACGTGACTGCCAATCCTGCACCAAGAGTTCGTTGGCTAAAGGATGGCGTTGCCATCAGTAAAAGTAAGTTCATTATCATATCTACCTCTTTACGTTTAAATTAAGCGCTATTTGATTTAATTTTTATATTTAGTGTGTAGATTAGCCTTATTAACCTAATGAGACATAATTTATCTGGTAGGACGCAGAAATACCCAATATTTGTCTTTTACAATGGGTTTTAACGTGTTTTTGCTAATTTTTTCTAGCGAAATTGTCTTTCTACAAAGAAAAAGTATAAGGCGCTCAATATTCCAAAACAGAGTATGTGTTTTTTCGGCTATTATTTGGTACACGTATGGCTATTGACCTTGCCGTATTGATTGCTGATGATTGTGGAATGTTTAGTAGTCTCCATTTTCCATTCATGGAATTGAATCTTTTATCTAAATTTCATTTACCTCTCAGCAAAAGTAAACTAAGGAAAGGATATGCGCCTACTGTCCTTCACACAGGATAAGTTAATGCATACAAAAAAATCGTAATAAACAAATTAGAGTGGTGTTTTCAGGTTGTGGGTTTGAAGCGTGTTTTGAGCGAGCTAAACAGAAATCGTTTTCCGGTTCTCCATGTGCAACCCAGCAAAACGCTGAAGTATTTTCATCTTACGGTTTCCAAGCGTGTTGAGAACAGGTTCTTCAAAATCGTAATGCGTTAGAATAGCATGGTTGAACACGGGTTCTGAACTCTTGTCGAACTCCGCGTTAGGTGGTGGGTGGCCTGAAAAATAAGGCTGAGTTAAATCTAGCGTGCTCTGCTTTGTGATGGCTGCACTGCTTTCATATCGTTGACATGTGGGACTCCTCACTTTGCATCGTTACTGCCCATGTGTTCTGTCAAAACATATACAGTTCTTAGGAGTTTGTCTTTTCTAATAGTGCCACCATGTATAAAAGGAAGTGAGTTCTGTAGTGATTACTGTTAGTTTAGTTAAATGTGCTAAGTACATCGAAATAATCACACAATTTTCCTGTACTTATCTGTTATGTAGACCCCACTCATGAAGTGAAGTTATGTTTATCCTAATGAAATATACCAAAACATGATGAAAATATGACATTTTGAAATAAATTCGGGCTATATATTTGCACATTAGGGGGGCGGGGGATAAATTATAGCGGGTGTACATGCAATTTCTGTTAGCTACATTTACTCTGCATATTAGGAAGCAAGACTTATTTTCTAACTTCACACTGTCCAAATACTTCCCTCCCCCTCCCTAATGTGAAAATATATAGCCCAAAGTATCTAAGTCTAATGTATTCTGTCACCTGTTTTCAACTGAGGGCAAGCTAATTGTCCCTTAATACTGACAGATG